>NC_091118.1:138566740-138721740 GCF_040183065.1 Periplaneta americana
TGTGAAGTTTTTTATACAACATCGGGCTCAACAAAATTTAGACAGTTATGTGTGTATGTCTAATGCCAACCCACTTCACTTCGCGTGATTGGGGTTCCGCACGCTGCGAATAGATGGCAGAACTGTGACCCATTTTCAAATTGCACACCACTTCTGCGGGCCACGTTATGCACGATGTGTCTCTGTGAAGAGTTGTGTCATGTACTAGGGTGAGTGTATGTTAAGTGTTCGTATAGTGTTGGGAATGGGTGAGGATGATGATGGTGAGGAAGGAAAAAGGGGAAACCCGGTGCAGGCATGTAGCCTACTCCTGTCGATTAGCACCAAGGGGGCGACCAGATTTAACGTCCCCATCCGACGGACGAATCACTATCAACATATGCCTTCTCTTCATATGCACTGCGGAGAGATTTTGGATTTAACTCAGGCACATTGGTGCACAGTCTAGTGATTAGGGGTGCTATTCATAGACATTTCGCAGCACGCGCTACGAGCGTGCTAAACTAGCCCCGGCTATCCACTGGTTACTAGTACAGAATTCAAATCATATCATATCGCTAACACTGGTTTATGAATACGAAAAACGCTGATCATCCACCGGAAGCCCGCGCTAAGAATGTCTATGAATACGGCCCTAGAAGTTGTGCACCGCCATCTCTCCTAATCCCGAGGTATAAATTTTACGAGAAAAATTTCTGACCTCACCGAGGTCTGGAGGTAGACACGCTACCACAGAGCTAACTCGGCGGACTATTTAGCCAGTTATAATCATGTGAAAAAATATATAAAGCATAAACAATATGTCTTCCAGAACGTTTGTGTCGGGATAAATTGCTTGTAATTTACATACATAATGTAGGACTGCTTCCAGTCTAAATCTCTTTAGATGAGAAATTTATGAACAAAGAAATCTATCGAATCACCTTGAAAAATTTACGAAATCATAAACGTTAAATACTGTAATTATAAATAATACACTTTATTTCTATAACGGTATTTATAATTTAAGAGAGTAAAATTAAATTTTATGCACGAGTGGAAACTTTAGCACCTGGGACGAAGCCGAGGGTGATAATTTACACGACCGCATAAAAACGGTTTAATGTCGTGTGCTACACATTATTTTATACATTACTGGTATCTGAATTTCATTATTGGTATCTAAATTTAATTTCAAACTGTAGGCATTTTTTTTTTGTAATTTGTTTTTTTATGAAGAAGTTATAAGTGAATGAATGTATGGATTTTATTGTTGCTGATGTGTTGATTGTCATGGAGAGAGTGATTTAACAATGTTTAATTGACTGTTGTGAGTTAAAAACTTTAATTCGCTGCTGTGAATAAAGCCTATATTTATGTTACTATGGACGGTGAAATAAAGACCAATTTAGATACCAGCTTTGGGTAAAAGCATTTTCCTTTTCGATATCAGTAATAGATGCACTCTCATAAATTCTTTCTCGCCATAAACGAAATAAAGGCGCAGTAGTGCTCGGACTCGTTCTTCAGAAAAGGATTAACTCCATTTTACACAATGCAAATCACTTTTTAAAAACCTTCATAAGTTGCGAAAAAGAACTTTCATTTTATAGGCCTATATTTGTTTCTTAGAGTTTCAGTGTTTGCGCAGTACAGTGAAAGTGCAGTGATTTAGAGAGGAAGTTCAGTGAGTAATAGTGTCAGAGTAATTAAGTTAATGTGAAGTATTTAGAGAATGTGCAGGGAGTGTTGAAATGTTAGTAGTGAAGACTATGTGGGCTATAGTAGTATAATATATCACTTTACAGGTTTTTTATTGCATATTCTCTGGTTAAGTTTTCAGTAAATCTGAAATGTATTTAAAAATAAACTTAAAGGGTGCTATTCATAGACATTTCGCTAGCCCGCGCTACGAGCGTGCTAAACTAGCCCCGGCTATCGACTGACTACTTGTACGGGATTCATATCATATCATATCGCTAACACTGGTTTATGAATACGAAAAACGTTAATTCGCTGATCATTCACCGGAAGCCCGCGCTAAGAATGTCTATGAATACGGCCCCAAGTTACTAAGAAGAGACAAAGACAGCTCTCTAACGGTCACTATCTAACACAAACCGCTAACGGGACACCAGGTACCCTCTCATAGTTATGATCAATCCACAAAAACTAGTTTTGTAGTGTCCCTTTTTCAGTACCAGAAATACGCCTGATCTTCCAGCTGGTACTGCTAATCGAGCGTGCCCGAAATATTCTATGAGGCCATAATGAAAATAGAGTTCTTAACTTACCCTTTTCATTTCCTCGTAAGTGTTAAAAAGAATGTGTGGCTCGTCTCTCAGTTTCCAGTAGTCCAAAACATGATCCCAGAAAGGACTGTAAACGACTGAAACAGAATATATGAAAAATCTATTAAACTATTATTGTAACATCTTCCACTTGAATTAAGATATAAAATGAGAAATAATTGAATTGTAACTAATTCACATTAATCTGCTAAGCACGAATTTTAATTTAAATATGTGGGTAGTTCAAATTTGGTCTGAACTTTATTTTTTCCTTGGATTAAAATAATATTTACTCAAGATGATAAGTTTGCTCTAGATCCAAACGGAATGCGCTCTTGTGGCCAATAGGCCTAACAATAATCAGTGAAGTTTGTACTGGTGATTATTATCATGGATATTGTTTTTGTTATGAGAAGGAAGAAGAGGAGATGTGCATTAAAAATGTATTATAATGGCTGATATTTAATTGGACGGAGTTTCGCAATAATAGACCAACCGACAATTTGAAAAAAAAAAAAAGAGATATTTGCACAAATCTATTGCTGGCAAGCTAAATTTAACTCTGAAAAAATCAAGAATGCGATATCTGAATTTTGCTCCTATTTATAAGCAAAAATTCGTTTATTGTATAAAATTCATTCATTTATTTTGCTTTGAAATATTAATTCAACTGTTGGTACCTTTTTAAAAATCGGTTAGTCTTTTTGGGTATTATTTGTGTTATTTTTTGTAATAGTATGAATGTTATAATACTTCTTGAATGAAGTGTTAAAAAAGAAAACATTTATTTCAGTGACCAATATCTCGAAACAGGTTTTTGGCGCTTGGTCTATTATTGCGTAACTCAGTTCAATTTACATACTTCGTTTCTCCATGATAATGACGATGGAGGCTGATGTGTTACTTCTCCATAATATTATGTTAAACATGATACTTACGCACATCAGCCAGGAAGCCTTCGAAGAAGTCTTCAAATGTTCCAGTATAACCATTCCATAACCGATGGTGATGGTAATATGACACTACAACATCCTTAGGATCTCTGGCGACGTAGATCACCTACAAATACAACGCAACGAGTTCATTAGATAACCGCTTCCTAATTATTGTTCCTTAAATGTAACATTAATATTCCTTAATTTTTAAATGCAACAGAAATCTGTAAAGAAAACATGAAAAATTGTTCTCGCAGAAGCAGGGCCAAATCGTGAATTAATCAGCTGACGCATTTCCATCAAATCGGACTATGGATTGATTCCGTGCAACTACTGACGAGGATTGAAACATAATTTATTCTCTATTATACATGGTGTACCAAATTCTCTATTATACATGGCGTATACAGAGTGATTCAAAAACCCCGCGACAAGGACAAACTTAGTGCAGATAACGAAAAATGGGAAAAGGTAAAAGTTGTCAGAAATATGTAGTTTTTAATCTAAAATGCTTCAATTTTCAATGTAGAATGCACCGCTGAGATTGTACACTTGTACGAGTCTGAGGACGGAAAATGCGCTGTTGCCACAGGCAAGAATTAATTTTCCCTGAATCATTAAGTTATCAATGTAAGGAAATTATTATTTGCACTGCAAGAAGTTAAATAATCGCTAATCTCTGCATGTCGACTATTTTTCTCCGTTAAATAATACGTATCTAAAATTCACTAGAACTAGCGGAAAATCCACTATTTGGCAGCATTCGGATTGGTGTGTTGTACTAGTGTACAGCTTCAACATTGAGAATTCAAGCACATTAGATTGAAAACTACCTATTTCTGACACTTTTCCCTCTTTCCATTTTTCGCTACCTGTACTAACAACAGAGTTTGCCTATGTCGCAGGACTTTTTAATCATTCTGTATATCACGTGCCTACTGAGGTAATAATATATCCAGTGTCATTCCAATTCTGTCTAAAGGTGGCTGGAGGGTGGTGATTCAATTCTTAACAGTACGAAGGCTCTGGACCATCTATCTTATATTCCATATTGTCACGACGTGATTTTAATTTGTTCGGACTCTGAAAGGAAGATCTAAAAAAGATCTAAAGGAGTGGGACTACAGATGAAGTGAAGGCCACAATGCAGAAATGGTTCAGGAGCAACCAGAATAGTTTTCTCGCTGACGCTTCCCCACACAATGGAACGCCTATGTGGATATTTTTATTGAAACTTTTTTTAAGGAAATTTAATGCGTTCACTTTTTTTTAACATTTATGTTTATCGTATACTTTTACGTAGCTATCTTAATAAACCAATTTATAAATCGCTCGAACGGGTTTCACTTAATCACACCTCATGTTTTACCGATGTACCTAATAAAAAATAGTTACTGTTCTATTGTCGCGTAAGATTTACGAAGTGCTACCCAAAATATCCGCGAATTTTAATAAAAGCGACACGGAAGAATCCTACCCCTAATACAGAACTTGAGGCAAGGTTCGTCTGATATTTCTGGTTCACATTGACTTTAGAAGTGGATTGCTCTTTACATTTGAAAGTGTCGGTTCGTTAAATGTACTGCTACTATTCATGATGATAGATTTATGTGGGAAAGTCACTGGGGGTGTGGACACTATCCCTCAAAATAACACAAAACGTTCCTGCGAACAAGTATCCTAAGCACGATAATTCCCGAGTTACAGACTTTCCAAGTTACTGCTGGAATTGTTAATAGTCTTACTTATTACACAGGGTGAGTCAGAAGGAAAGGTGTATGGTGTGAGGGTTGATAATATTTGTAATTCTGAACAAAAAAGTTTATATGAACATATGTCCTGTTCCTAACACTATCTGACATACACCTGTTTGAAAATCACGGGCGTCACTCTCATGTCCTTCATCAGAACTCACAAGCAATGTATCAATGTATAGCAATGTACGAATATCATGGAATGTTAATAAATACAGTACAATACAATACAATACAATACAATATGTAAAGCTCGCCATAAAGAGCATTGTAAAACATGTTTTTATTATAACAGGTATTCTTGCCTTACCTTCTATTTATGTTATGGCTTGCTTTTATATATATGGAAAATATAGACACTTTTAAAAAGGCCCATGACATTCATGATCATTTTACTCGTGACAATTTTAATATACAGAGTGTTTCAAAATTACGGAGCATAATTTCAGGTATGTATTTCCCACATGTAGACAATCAAAATAATTCCTTACAACAAGTGTCCGGAAATGCTTTATTTCCGAGTTATGGCCTTCACAACATTGAAATTCACCGGAACGTTTTTCTTTCCGCAGGTCGTTGTCATTACAGAAGATGTTCAAAATGTCCACCTCCTGCTTGAATACAGACCTCACATCGATGTCTCATTGACCTGCGAACACGATCCCAAACTCCTGGAGTATTGCGTATGTCCTCGGAACATGCCACAATTCGATTCCGAAGGGATTCCAAATCAGGCACCGGAGACGAATAAACCAATGATTTTAAATGGCCCCACAAGTAGAAATCGAGAGGGTTCAGATCAGGTGAGCATGGAGGCTAAGCAATTGGGCCACCTCTATCTATCCATCGATCAGGAAACCTTCGATCCAAGTACCGGCGAGCCGTACGACTGAAGTGTGCAGGAGCGCCATCATGCAAGAAGTGAATGTGTTGACGATTGATCAGTGGAGTGTCTTCTAAAATATGAGGTATGGTGTTTTCCAGGAAGTTTGTGTACGCCTGCCCCGTAAGTCTGTTTACACGTACATGGGGTCCAACTAATCGATCACCAATGATACCGGCCCAAATGTTGAGGGAGAACCGCACCTGGTGATGAGATAGAACAGTTGCACGTGGGTTTTCATACGCCCATACATGCTGATTGTGGAAATTTGTTATGCCATCTCGTGTGAACTGTGTTTCATTTGTAAATAATACTAAAGCAGGAAAGTTCGGATTTACACCACACTGCTGCAAGAACCACTGACAGAACCTAACTCGTGCAGGGTAATCTGCTGGTGACAGGGCCTGTACACGTTGCAAATGATAAGGATACAATTGATACTCTTTCAACAGTCTCCAGACAGTCTTATGAGGAACATTGACTTGCAACGCTACTCTTCGTCTGCTGATAGAAGGAGTCATGTTCATAGCCTCCAGAATCTCCTCCTGTACTTCTGGAGTTGTAGATCTTGGTCGTCCCCTTCCCAAACCAGGAGAGTTAAATTTTCCATACTCGCACAGACGGTAATGGAGACGTACAAATGTCTTCCGATCTGGACATTGTCGCTGTGGGTACCTCTCCTGGTACAAACGACGAGCCAGCGCAGCATTGCCGTCCGCCTTACCGTACATGAAGTGTATCTCTGCCAGCTCTTGATTTGAATACATGTCGCACAGTCTAACGCCTACACAACACTGAATGTAACCTTCGCCTCAGAATGAACTGTCAGAGTGCCCTCTTAATGTCTCCTTTGACGGCAACGACCTGCGGAAAGAAAAACGTTCCGGTGAATTTCAATGTTGTGAAGGCCATAACTCGGAAATAAAGCATTTCCGGACACATGTTGTAATGAACTATTTTGATTGTCTACATGTGGGAAATACATACTTGAAATTATGCCCCGTATTTTTAAACACCCTGTATATTTGGATAAATTTAAGATCTCTTTCGCAGAACAGTTTTGAATATACAGAGTTGGTCAGGAGGAAAGATACATGGTTTGAGGAGTACAATAAAGCATCGATTATCCGAATACCGATCAACCGAAACACCGGTTAACCGAAAGCTTTCCAGTCGGCAAATTCAAATTTGCGCGCGCGCCATGTAGAAGTTTCGGTAGTGCTGTTTGCGAGATTTAGCGGCAAAATAAAAACGAGTCTCAGCTCTGGGGAGGGGGGGGGGAATGGACTTCTTTTCCTAAAGTTTAAGCCTACTTTAATGGCCATTTTGAACTTATCAAACTAGGCTAGTCAGTTTTCTGTGATATTTGTAAGACGTGTGATACAAAATATATACTCTGTGTACAGTTTTGTGTTTAATATCATTGTTTCATACTGCTCCTGTGACACCGGTACAATTTGTTTTCGTAAATGATTGGTTATCCGAACATCCCTCGTCCCCAATTGTTTTGAATAATCGATGCTCTACTGTAATAATATTCCTGATTCTGAATAAAAAAATTTATATGAACATATGGTCCTGTTCTTAACGGTTTCGGAGAAAACTAATGGAAACAATAAGGAACGGGAAAAGTGCAGGTGATAGTAAATTAAAAGATTGTTACCTTATGGTCTGTTTAATTGTGTACTTTTCTTTACAGAACATGTTCAGAAAGTCCACCGTCAACTTCAGTGCACTTTGGAGTTCTTGTAGACAACTGCTATGTTGCTTATGTGAGCTGATTCGGACATTCCTTTACTTGAGCAAAAGCATGTAGACTTCGCTCTTAACCCAACTCCACGCACAGTAATCCAATGTAGCAATGTCGGGTGACTTCGGTGGCCAAGAAATGACTCCACCGCGACCGATCCAACGCTCAGGATATGTTTCATTGATCCTTTTACAACCTAATGTCTTTTCGGTTGTGTCCGCATATGAGTTCTGATGAAGGACATGAAACTGACGCCCATGATTTTCAAACAACTGTTTGTCAGATTCTGTTAAGAACAGGGTATCAAAAATCACCAATATTATCACCTCTCACACCCTGTACCTTTCCTTCTGACTCACCTTGTATGTCTATAAACTTATTTAATAGTCTCTCTATTAGTATTAAGAATTTACCTACCTTGACATTTAAAAGGAAAATAAAATGTAAACTTATATTACACCCTCTTTATACATGTAATGTGAAATAATTTTATCGTATTATGTGGTGATGTTTTATATTTTTATATTTCAAATTAAATTTTAGTAGAAAGTAAGAGGAAAAATTAAGACACCTACAGAAAGGAATTTATAATAGTATCTTTCCGTTTCAGTTTTATAAACTGCAACATCGACCACTTTCCTTTCATCTAAAGAATGCTGTGTTTCCTCTGAGTAACTTACCTTCGTTCTTCCTTGCCTTCTAAGTTCAGTTGGCGTTTTTGTTTGTGAAATCTCTGTTCAGTTGTCGTTTAATAAGTCGGAAGACAGCTTCCCACGAGAGATAATAGCTTAATGAACTTAAGTAGTAAAAAGTTCAAGGTAATGGGGTAAGAGAAAACCATTAACTTGTGGTACGCTGTTAAATTGCGTAAATAAAATGTCAAGAAAGAAATGTGAGAAGGGAGCGAAGCAGAATTAAATGATGACGAATGTTGGAAATAAATAAACATTACACTTGGCTCGGGTGTTCCTGGCGTGTGAATTAATCAATGCCGTCCCGAAATAGAGTTGCTTGTCAATAAATCATAAACTGTTATCCCTAAAGTAGCAAGAAAAAAATATTTGATTCGGAGCTGATTGCAGCAGACAGCCCATCTCACATATCACATGCAACTGACTAAAGTTTTGAGCTTATTATATGTACACAAAGTGAAACAAGAAGGTATGTCAAAACTTAGGGAAACATTTCTCACATGTTATTGTTGTTTAGCCAACTGTCCGAAGAGAGGTTGCAACCTCACAGGTGACACCAATAAGGCATTACTAATGAGATAACTAAGTCAGGAGATATATGATATTTACTCATACATCATATTTCTCTAAGACAGATATTACAATTTCTACAGTATATTATCTCAGATCTGCCTTACTTTACAATTTTATTTACCTATGCCAAGTTTTATATTACCCTAAAAACTAAGCCAAAAACACTTTTTTTTTCTTTTTCAAAACATGACACATTCAATTAACTAATATCTAATCACACACATGCATAACAAGTAAGATCAATTTAATACACCATTAGTTTTAACCTGTCTCTTTCTATTCCAGCTTCACTATTAGCACACATTTGTTTAATTTTTTTTTTTTAATTTGCTTATATTAGTTGTATTGCATATTTTCTTATATGCTACATATCTATTAATACCTAAGAATTTTTTGTCTGACCACTTTTTCCTTGTATTGTCTGTTTCTTGACATTTTAATACAATATGGAACGCGTCTTCTCCCATGCCGAAAAGGTAGCAGATATTCTTCTGTATGGTACCTCTCTTGTTTTTTAATTTCCATATTTCTAACCTCCACCATGCTATACCCATCCTCACTTCCCTATTAGTCTATTATTCTTACATGTCGTCGTTGTTCCTGCAATAACTCCTATGTGCAAAATATAAAATTTTTCAGTAGGAAGAAAAAACACATTTATTCCTTCTGTGGCAGTGGTACATAGGAGATTGTAAATTCTTACATTTCCGAAAGAAATAAATATAATTACATACAGGAGATTTTATTATTTGCTCTATCACTATTTAAGTTATTCAATAGAGCAAAAATCTGAAAATCGATAAATATGCCACCTAGGAGTTACTGCAGGAACAACGACGTTTCTATGTCCCTAAAATTACTTAATGTTCTTACTCCTTTCAGATTTTGATATAACTCTTATCTCGTAATTTCATTACACTTTTTTTTTTTACGAAAGTCAGGAGATAATGTATTAGAATGCCTAATTCCTTTCCCCACCAATTGCACATGAAGAGTCCACTGCAAGAATGATGGATGTCATTTGGAATACATTTTGCAGGAGAAGCAATTGAAAGTTTGAAATGCTTAGCGCTCGAAGCTTAACTGTGATTTTCCGATCGTTACTGGACAATGACTATCAGTGTTAATGCCATATAAGTCTCAACGCACATTCTATATGCTATGCATTGACAGTCTTGGTTCATTTTCGACAAGAAAGTGACATCCATCATTCCTGCAGTGGACTCTTCACATATCGCTGACTAGTAACATATTTCACTAATCAGAGTTAAGATTACTCATAGGATGGAAATATGTGAAACAAAGAGGTATGTCAAATTTTCAGAGAAACATTTCTCATATGTATATAGGATGAAAATATATTATATGAAAATGCATCAGGAAACGCTTTATTTTCTTGTTAGAGCTCTATTTCTGCAACTTTATCTACATTATTATGATGCGGAAGCTATTTTGTTTCTGTGTGGAAAGTCATCACAGCTATCGTGTACATTACACCCCATACCAGAACATTGAACACCGGAACTGTGGGAAAAACACAAACAAACTGTACGGTACATTAGCCCCACCGTCATTTGTAATATTACATTCTAACCAGGGATAAATAAAAGCGTCTGCGTGTAATCAGACTGTTGTGATGTGGGGTAGTTGTTACACGATTATTTTGATGGCTTTCCATACTAACTACAAAGTGAAACGTAAACAGCGGCGCTGCGATCTATGTTGTTACTCTGCGGGAGTAGTCTATTACTAGAATAAGAGAGCGATCGTATTTCACAGATGGCGTAATAGCGGCGCGCTGTGTTTTAGTACAAGCAACTGCGTTCCACAAACAGAATGGTCGGGTTATATCTTGCACATCATACAATGTGAGCAGAGTTGTAAAGAAAGATCTATAATAAGGAAATACATTTGACGTAATAACTTTGCCTTAAGATAACATACTACAAAAATGAGAAGTGATAGGTACAGTAGTGTAAAAAAAAACCGGACCGACCCTTGTAGCTGATTTCAGAGCCTTGTTCACTCCAAATCACGATAGACTGGTAACTAAGACTTTCGTGGTTCGAATCCTGCCTGGGAAGGAAATTTTTTTGTTCTTTATTCAAATTTATTCCCATTACTTTTCGATTGCTGGTAAAATTCATGTTCTGGGAATAATAAGTTAATTAAGTAGTAAAATATCGCTGCAATCGAAAAGCATTGGGAATAAATTTGAATAAGAAACAAAAAATGTTTCCTTCCCAGGCAGGATTCGAACCACGAAAGTCTTACTTAGCAGTCTGTCGTGCTCTAGAGTGAACAAGGCTCTGAAATCAGCTACAAGGGTCGGTCCGGTTTTTTTTTTTTTGCCACTACTGTACATATCGAGGCCAGAAGGAAGAAAGATGAAATTTTTATTTTCGTGCCGAAAGTGGAATGTATTTTATCGGACATCTACATTAACTACCTTTTTATGCATTTAAAAATGTACATTAAACACATTCGTTATAAATAAACTAGGAATTTCTCGTAAACAGAGAAAAGAAATTCGAATATACGATGGTTGCTTCAATCTTGGTTTGAAGTTCGCATAGCTTAATGGAAAAAACACCGTTCTTTATGTAACTCTACAAGAAAAACGACATGCAGTTAAACCAGGAGATCGCGGGGGTCATGTCGTAAAGGCATTGCGTTCATTTCCCATTGGTCTTATTCACCACTCTGGAAATGCGTGACGGTGACAGTGGAGCTTTACTCAGTCCTGCTGGTACCAGGTGACCATACGATCCCACATTCAATTGCGATATGAATCAGTTGTCGAGCAGATTGAGATAGTATATACTCGTTCAACAAATTCATCGGAAACTGAACGTTTGATCTCTTCTGTTGGCACAAAAAACCGGAAGTACAAAATGGCGATGACACTTCATAATCAGCTTCCTGGTGGATGGCTTATTTCCACATTCATTCCACAAGAATTTAAATAACACAATGATTTCTATCTAATTGCAGGACGCAAAGATTTTCTCATTATCAGAAAACACCATTGTTGCGTACAGCGCTAGCTACGGGTAACTGGATAATTGCAGTGGAAACAAAACAAAACGGAATGACGTGTTCTTACAATGACACCTGATTCATCTTTCACCAGTGCGCTATTATACTGACAGTGGGATCTCCTTCATAGACACACTGTAGGCTATATTATTTCTATGAACTTCGACTTCTAGTGTGATAGGTAGACAGTGGATGTGGGATGAATGTAGGTGCACATTTACAATATGTTACATTTTTTTCATTCAGATCATCGGCTCAACAGGTTTTAAACTTAAACAGACGACCTCAACATGCTACTGTATCTCCGTACAGTCAGAAGGAAAAGAAAAACAACGTACTGCTGTATTGTAGTACATACCTTGCAAGTTCAGTCCTCGTCATCATTGATGCAATTACCAGCGTTGCAGTAAACGACGATATATTCTCGTAAGTTGTCGAAGCTGAATCGTCTTCGCCTATCGCTTAAACAGTTTTTGTGTGGAGAGAATTTCTGAAGAAAAACTCTAAAATAGGGATCACTCAATTTCTTTAGAGGAATATTTGCACTGAGCATCATGTTGCACGTGTCGTTTAGACCCACACAACTAAATGATAATGATGATGATGATGATAGTTCCTCAGATTTAATTTTAATGCATTTCCTGTGCGTTGTACAGTTGCAATGTTTCTCTATAGCCTGAGTTGTTCTGGTTTTTATTTCAATTTTACATACATTACACATGATATTGTGTTCGTTAATACATAAAAATAAATGTCACTCGCATACTTCTTAATTGCATTTCGTCTCTCTAAGCGAATTTAACGTTTTGACTTCGACATTATGAATGGATCAGCACTACAATATTCAACTCGTACTAAATACTTGAGCAGGATAACACAACTGCACACATTTCGTTGCAATGTGGACCGGGGTTCCTTCGTTATGTACTCTGCTGTACTCGCCGGGTACACAAAAGACGAACGACGCGGCACGTGCCATATACTCCGATACGAAACAACTTCACTTTTCCTTAAGTCATCCCGCATCCACTGTCTAGTGACAGGTCAGCCACCTGTCCTGTATGTAGCGCAATAAATAACCTAATACACTGCTTTTTATGACAGTATAAGTGAAGGGGATGCGTGACAACTGCAGAATAAGTGGAACTGCCCATAAAAATATTTTGAAAATGTTAAACCTTTCGATGCTGGATATTGGATTCTTTCATAAAGATTTGGAATATTTTACTAAGTTTAAGCGAGATGCATAGAACAGAATTCACAGACAACTTTATAATATTAATCGACACTCTTCAATCCCGTGCTCGCGCTTTATTTCATATTGAAGGTCTGCCACTATCGGACTGGTTCACGGAATCATAAAACGAAACACAATAGTTACATTTTCTATTCTTTTTCTCGCCAACTCCGCCACTTACAGACATTTTAACTAGTTTCGACGTACAGGAAGTTCACAAGTTTTCTCCCTAGTGCTTTGAACTTAATTTGTACTTTCTGCTTAGAAGAGAAACTTCTGACTTTCGTTCTGCTTCCTACTGCATTAGTATTGGCATGACAAGAATATAGATTTCATTAAAATGAGTGCTCAGTTACAACGAACCAGCAAACACTTTAATATTCAGTATGTAAGCTGCAGCATTCCAAAACGAAGAGGAAGAAGTTTGTTTATTTCTTCTCTGGTTTCTCTACTTGTAGTATTCAATATTACACTTTATTCAGCAAAGTTCTTGTCATTCAAATACAAGTAGTTCAGTAAGTTCATACATCATTATCATCATATTTCTCCTTACAATCATCGTTCTTTACTCCTCATATCATCATAATCATTAAATTTACTTACAAATGGGTTTTATAGAACCCGGAGGTTAATTGTCGTCGTCGCCATCGGTGCCTATCCTGAGTAAGATTAATACAGTCTCTACCATCATATCCCACCTCCTTCAAATCCATTTTAATATTATCCTCCCATCTAGGTATCGGCCTCCCCAAAGATCTTCTTCTCTCAGTTCTCCTAACTAACACTCTACTTATATTCATTTCTGGATTCACCTTTACGTGCTTCATGCCCTGCGCATCTCAAACGTCTGGATTTAATGTTCCTAATTATGTTAAGTGAAGAATACAATGTGTGCAGTTCTGCATTGTGTAACTTTCTCATTCGCCTGTAAATTCATCCCTCTTAGCCGTAAATATTTTTCTTGGCACCTTATTTTCGAACACCCTTAACTTCTGTCCCTATCTCGAAGTTAGGGTCCAAGTTTCACAACCATACAGAACAACCGGCAACCTATCTGTTTCTTGAAGCCTAACTTCTAGTTTTTTGAAAGCAGACTAGATGGTAAAAGCTTCTCGACCGAATAATAGCAGACATTTCCCATATTTATTCTTTTAATTTCCTCTTCAATGGCATTTATATTTGTTACATTTACTCCAAGATATTTGCATTTTTCCACCTCTTCAAAAGATACATCATCGTTAAATAACTTACCAAAAAGCTTGTAAATTACTACTTCATATAAGGGATATGCACTAAAATGTTTTTCCCGACCGTAAATTTCAGTACAAATGCTTGAAAATGGATCCTGTATTATCCGGCTTAATTCATGTCGAAGGTAATCTGGATTATGGAAATTTCTAGATACCCCAAAACTACGTCTGAAAGTAATATATTCTCGGAGATGTATTGTTTTTCAGATTTGGTAATGGAAAAAAAAACGTATATTGAACTTCATGCATTTAAACACAAATGTCTTTTTTACTAGGGTTGCCAACTTTTTCTTTCCTTTTTTTTTTTTTTTTTAAGAAAATACGAGAGACTAAGGAATCGACAAAATTTGACATAGAAAACTGACATTATTTAGTTTAGTTACTAAAAAAAGCACATTTATTCTACACTTCAGCAGCTAGGTTTAAATTGAGAGTGTACAGATTTTGTCTCGCGTAATATTTGAAGTTGATTGGAGTTTGCAGTTCTAGTTTGATTATGTGTCGTGCTCTGTTTCGAACATCTGTCCAATTATTGTTCATGAGATGAAAAATCATCTTTGTGTGAGTATTATTACTTGGAATGCTTAGAACAAAACTCGACAATTTGTTACAAATTCATAACATTAATATTGCTTGATTTTAAACGGGTGAGCACTGAACAGATATCTGGCAAGCATTACTTTCTATGCACATTTTAATGCATATCTTGAAAAACAGAATTCAACACGTAAATAATCACCATTCATGGCAAAATCAAATGTTTAGAATAAAGATTTTTATATTATGCAAAAATAAGGGGGGGGGGAAATGCTGGAAGGGAAGAAAAATACGAGAGCCGGGAGACTGTTAAAAATTAGGAGTAAATACGGGAGATTCCAGGATATGCGCGAGGATTGACAACCCTATTCTCTACTAAAATCGGGACTTCCTTTAGTTCAACAGCTATATTCAATGTTTATGTACTGCGGTTAGACAAACACTAATCCAAATTGAAATTTTAGAGGACAAATTAGCAAATACTTTAACGTACCTACTTTTCAGTTTCTGCAAATCCGAGTTTATTCTTGTTACACAGTTAATAAGGAAATAAAAATAAAAACGTCGTTACTGATGGTATCAGAAAATTTCCGCTCTAATGTAGAGAAAGGTAATTTCCTAAAATTACATGGATTGATGACATCTTAAGAAGCATGGGTGAGAAAGGATAGGAAAATGGAGATTGGATTGACGGAAAAGATTGTACAAGAGTAACTGAGTATTAACTGAGTGGTGGAAGATGATATAAACATTATAGAGCTTGGTGAAAAATCGGTAGAATTATTGCACTGAAACTCCATATGTAGGCTCTTCCGTACGTCATTGTAATATTATAGAACTTGTTAATTAATTATTTAAACTCCAACTTACCTTAGGCTTCTTCGTCCAAATTTGAAGAGGCAACAGATCCTTCGTCAGATGTGTTTTGAAGATCCTTTTCGTTTTCATCTCTGAAAAGAACTGAAGAATGTCTTCTGGAATTCCCGGGATGGATTTTGACACAATCGCTGGAAAGCTGAAACAATATCACTGCTTAAATCTCAATCACATTGTATGAATTATACAAGTGCTATTACATTAATCTGAAATCTTGTGTGAAAGATAATATTTCTTCAGTTACACATTTATCAGATATAATGTTCCTTATTTTAACTTCTTGGATCATTCAGCATTGATTTAACTAAACACACATGTATCTAAACTAGAAGATCTACAAAAATAATAACTCGAGAAGAGATTAGGATTTCTTGCAACCCAAAACATTACAGGGTAAAGGTTGGTAATATTGTGATAGTTCTTTTTGAGAATTTATTACAATTTTGCTGAGTGAGAGAAGGACCGGTTTTGTGCAGAAACTTGTCCACGAACATTCCCTTAATACGTTGACTTAAAGAACCGATCTTCCTCTTGCTCGGTAAAATGGTAATAAATTCTCAAAAACAACTATCACAATATTACTAATATCACAATATTACCAACCTCTACCCTACCTCCAATTACAGCGCTTATTGTGATCAGAGTCCCGAGGGTTGATTATAATCTCCAGATGAGCATATAATTATATTTGCTTGCTGATTGTTAAGTTGTATGAAGAAGAAATGGTATTTGGGGTGTTTGAGAAGGAAGGATTTCTTTTATGGTTCTTCTCATAATTTTATCAATGAAGTTATTTTCGTATCTATACTAATTGTACCAAAGTTACTGATGTAGATAGGAAAAATAATATTATTATAGTATAGATATATTTCTGTGTTTTTGATATGAGACACCAGGTTTCAAAATACGTTTTATTTACTTCTGTACGAAATTGTGTTAGCAGCAGTTTCTGAATCTTCTACATTTTCTCTATCATTCCATTGACACATGATAATTCAAACTGCGTTTTATCTCCTTTATTTTAAACATTAAAATCTATGGCTGTTGGAAAGACTTCTAATCTACTGAGTCGATTCCAAAACCCACCTTGTTCATGTTGTTTCCATTAACCTCCTCATCCTCCCGCAACCATAATGGATTTAGATGATAATGGCTTTACAGTGCTTTTTATCCATGCTTATCTTTAAAAGAAGAATTTGGTTAGTTTTTAAAAGTTTATGAATATACTCCGATATTGAAATAAAACAGTACGGAATATATTTTATTCTTATAGCTACTCAGCACTGCTACGACTACGACATAGAACTTAGGTTGCTTGTCATACGAGGTTACCTATGTTTTCTTGACATGCTAAGTTTACTTGGTGCTTCATTGTGATTTCATAATTATAATTTTGAACACCAGCACCAACAGTTTCCTATTTCATATTCATATTTTACATTTTGCACTTTACATCCAGTTCAAGAGACATTGTTTTCATTGAATTATAATTTTCTTTTTTCGTAATGAGGCTAAGGACTTACGATAACCTAACATATTACTTTATTTGGTTTATGATTTCGAAATAATGCAATTTCATTACATTTAATAATGTATGTAATATCTTTCAACTCAATATTTTATAAGACTCGAAAAGAAACAGACATAAAAGTAGATTGTACAATTTCTTTAGTTCCAAATACTGTCAAATCCATGTGCTACAATTTCATCCTTAACGTTTGAGTGATGAAACTTTTC
Source organism: Periplaneta americana (assembly GCF_040183065.1). NCBI lineage: Eukaryota > Metazoa > Arthropoda > Insecta > Blattodea > Blattidae > Periplaneta > Periplaneta americana. The sequence continues at coordinate 138,584,274 of NC_091118.1, forward strand.
AGATTGATTTTCTTCTTTTTTATTTATTTAAATCAAATAGGTTTAAGTAGGTTATGAAAAAATGCCTTACAACATTTTTTATGGTTTTGTGGAAGACCATAGAAACTTAACCCTCCTGCTACCAAGGTAATTACAACTTACTAATACCAAGTGGGGTAATACAATTACCCCATCAAAATCATACACCAATCTGTGTTAAGCATTTGGAATATTTAACAATTTATATATTATTGACTGTAGGCCTCCAGAAAATGTAAGAATGTGAAATAATAGTCCTATTTTTTTAAATACAGGTTGGTTCAAAAGCTCCATTCCATATTTTTGAAAACGTACATCAAATTAAAGAACTTTGTGTTACTGGTGACACTATAAGATAACACACCGTATACAATACATTTAAACTTGCCTCCCATGTATTTCAAAATAAACTCCTCACCACTATAAAGTTCTGACATGGTGGAAAAAAACAGCTAAAAACTATGAGTGTCACAGTACTACAACATAAATTGGAAATCATTTCAGTTATTTGTTGAAATTAAAATATTGCTATACAATCTATACAACCATTAACATCTCCAAAACATTTGTTTTTAATCACATAAAATTATAAAAAAATAATAAACAGTTCTAAAAATAAATAAATAAAAATACGAATCCACTAAAACAAATTTTAGTTTTGTTGGAATTAAAATATTCGAATGCAACCTATAGCTACTATAATGGACATCTCGTAAAAAAGCTTCACTAATAATTATTTCTAACAAAATCTCTTTTAGAATAATCATACCGTAACACACTTATTTACAACTTACAAATGACTTTTAAGGAACCCGCAGGTTCAGTGCCGCCCTCACATAAGCCCACCATCGGTCCCTATCTTGTGCAAGATTAATCCAATCTCTATCATCATATCCCACCCCCCTCAAATCCATTTTAATATTATCGTCCCATCTACGTCTCGGCCTCCCCAAAGGTCTTTTTCTCTCCGGTCTTCAACTAACACTCTATATGCATTTCTGGATTTTCCAATACGTGCTACATGCCCTGCTCATCTCAAACGTCTGGCTTTAATGTTCCTAATTATGGCAGGGGAAGAATACAATGCGTGGAGTTCTGCGTTGTGTAACTTTCTCCATTCGTCTGTAACTTCATCCCTCTTAGCCCCAAATATTTTCCTAAAGAATAAAAAATAATAAATAAAGGTCATGATAATATAAATAATAATATAATAAAACAGAAGGAAGTAATTTGGAACCAGACAAACTCAGAAATGACGAAAATTAAGGTACAGATTGAATTTCATATCCTGGAATTTTCATGACACAGACTTCCAAGGGGGGTAACGTGATCACCCCCGCATGAATAAAGCGAATTACTTCTTAAAGTAGATGAATTATTTATGTTTTTCTTATTTCAAAATATTAGTAGACATATGGCGGACAAATACATGAAATTTCAAAAATAAAAATACGTGGCGAGCCTCAGCCGGAGTGTGATGTATGCCATGTGGTGGAATATTTTTTATTGCATTGTAGAAAATATGACCGTGTCCGTTGACAATGTGGAATTCGGCCGACTCTACGTGACTCTATTGGAAATGATTTTAATTGTACAAATACAGTTCTGAGATTTTTATCGAATACAGGACTTGACAGAGTGGTTTAGTTCTTATTGACCCGTTTTACTTATCCTCCGGACCCTTTACATCCGGATTTGTTGTTTAGTATATGTTTTTAACAAACTTGACATTTGGACATTTTACACCCGAGCATTTTAGAAATGCGCCAGATAATTTATTTCTGGTGGCCTTTGTTTTATTATTTTATTGTTTCTTTTTAAATACTAGTTAAGGTCTGAGAACTGCTCACTTTTATGATTTTTATGCATCACCTTGTTGAAACTGCATTTGTTTACCTCTTTTTAACCGTGACAACGCTTTTTAGTTCTTTTAAGCATTCTGATTATTGTATTATGTTTCTGTCTGTGAAGGATTTTAGATACGGGCGCAAATAGCCATAGTAGCTGACTAACCCCACTAACTCAAAAATAAACATGGAGGAAAAATGGGAACAATACTAAAAAATCATCAGTGAGGTAATCCTATTACCACCCTTGGTAACAGGAGGGTATTCTGATTATTGTATTATGTTTCTGTCTGTTAAGGATTTTAGATAAGGGCGCAAATAGCCATAGTAGCTGACTAACCCCACTAACTCAAAAATAAACATGGAGGAAAAATGGGAACAATACTAAAAAATCATCAGTGAGGTAATCCTGTTACCTCCCTTGGTAGCAGGAGGGTATTCTGATTATTGTATTATGTTTCTGTCTGTGAAGAATTTTAGATAAGGGCGGAAATAGGCATAGTAGCTGACTAACCCCACTAACTCAAAAATAAACATGGAAGAAAAATGGGAACAATACTAAAAAATCATCAGCGAGGTAATCCTGTTACCTCCCTTGGTAGCAGGAAGGTTAATAAGAATAATTTTGGAACCTCACTCTTCATATGCTTTACAAAATGACAATACGGCAAGCTTTTTGAAGACTCAGATATTGTTGGAGTTGCAGGTGGACAGGAATCCTGCTGTTGGTTACTGATGAGTGAAATGACTTCTGGTAAAAATGTGAATTGGATTTTTTTCTAATATCTATATTTTTTAGTATCAAAGAGTTTTTCGACAATATTACAAACACAAATTACATCCCATTTCGTAATCATGTGAACAGCTTGTAGACTCTGTGTATTTTTGAAACTCCTGTATCCCTGCTAATGAACAACCTGGATTGTACACACGGGGCGGTGGCGTCACTGTGGCTTTGGAAGCGTCAGATCAAACAGTCGCGGTGACGCGATGCGGGCGGAAACCCGATAAAAGCGTGCGACACCCAAACATAGCATAGAAGCAGGGATTCATTATTCTCATAACTGTGTTTGAACTCTTTTCTGTTTGCTGATGAGCTTGCTTCATTAGTTTAGTAGTTTAATTGTTCATTAAATTAATCCTTGCTGTCGTCGAGAATGGACGCTGATATCGATGCATTAGCTATGCACTTATAGCTGATTTTCGTTCTGGTAACGTTATTCATTTAGAAATTTTTCCACGAGCATAGTACATGGTTTTCCTCAGCATAAAGATACAATACAATTATATAGATATAAATTTACTTTTCCATAATATCCCTTCAAAACAGTCTTATCATTTAAATTTTTCTTTAAGGTTAATTTCACAATTAATAATAATAATAATAATAATAATAATAATAATAATAATTTTATATTTAATTTTTATATTTTATGTATTTTTTACATTAATTTACATTTTATTTTTTGTTCATTTGAATTGATTCGGATCCCGATATTTTAAATCCAAGATTTGGACGGCTATCATTTCGAGCATGTATGTAGATTTATTTATGCTGGCAATATTAAGCCCATAAAGCTTTCTCTTCCACTCAATCACCAGTATAAGAACAATAACAAATTTAAAAACGAAAGAAATACAGGTACAATATAGAATTACTAATAATATTAATAATAATAATAATAATAATAATAATAATAATAATAATAATAATAGAAAAATGAAGACAAGTTCAGTTACATGTAATTCTAAGAATCAAACAATTACAGCAATGTGAATGGAAGTAGACCTAATTGTTAAAATAATAGAGAAAATGTAGGCCTATATATTAAAATTGAAAATCATATTATTAGAAAAATTATATTTTAAGAAAGCTCACAGTCCAAGCAGTCTATTTGACAACCGGGTTTTTAAATTAGTAAATGTCTGACAGCCCCTTAAGTTATGAGGTAGGAAGTTCCAATGACGAGAAATTGAAACGGTGAATGATGAAGAAGTGTTAAGTGTTATGATGAGGTATACTCAATGTGGTAGTAATTTGAGATCGAGTATTTAGGTTATGATTGGAGTATAAATACTCAAGGCGAGACAACAGATAACTTGGGGTTGAGTTGCGCAGAATTTGAAATAGAAGCGAAAGACAGTGTAAAGTTCTGCGATCGTTGAGCCGGAGCCAAGGTAAAGATTCGAAAAATGGTGAAATATGATCGTATCGTCGGATATTGCACACATGTCTTGCACAGATTTTATGAACATGTTATAATTTGTTCGAGAGTTCGGTGCTTAAGTCAGTGAATAACACGTCACAATATTCAAAGTGCGGCATTACAAATAGGCCTATTTGAACTGTTTGTTCAGTGGCGCGGGAAAGAAATGCTTGAACCTGCTTAACGAGTGTATAATAAATCATTCAGTTGGCATAGTTAAGGCTGTAAGGCCTTCTTTTCCACTCAGTCAGCGAAAAGTATACATATAATATACTAATTTATATCCAGCCTTGGTTTGTTTCTGCGTGCTTCCTTATTCGCCTTTAACATCTGACGTTGTAGACGTACCCAATATGCTTTGTGACAGATGAAGTATTGAAAAAGAGAATCATAGAATGGTTACTACTTGAACGAATGAAAAGGAGAAGGCCACTTGACTCCTGGATATAAGGAATTCATTCATTAATTATGAAGAGGAACATTGAATCTTTACAGACAGGAATGGAGGAGAAGAATAATAGCAAATAATTTGGAACAATAGGGTCCAGAAAAATATGCCACCATTATGAAATCTTAACGGTAGTAAAAATAATAATAATAATAATAATAATAATAATAATAATAATAATAATAATAATTCGTTATCGTCCTTTGAGTTGTCATCGTTATTGCGTGTAAAAAAACATCAAAACTATCTTATTAGCTACAGTAAGTTTATTGATCTAGGTATGTCAATCATTCATTAGTTAGAATACTCTCTCACCATTTTCCCTCGTTCTTAAGATAACAGAAGGGATAAATCCAATCTTCCTGAATGGAATTGAATCTATATTTGCTTTGCTGGAAATAGGGCTGTATTTCCTTACATTTATGGTAGGAGGATAGGTCAGTTCGTACAGCAACTAGGGACGAACTGGTAGGGTCTGTGTTTAATTCCAAGCGATGGTGAAATTTTTTACAGTTACCAAAATTTCCAAAAAATGACTCTGAGGTCCACTCAACCTCCGTCAAACTGAGTGTGGAATCTTTTCCAGGAGTGAAAGGCGGTCGGAGCAAGCTGTTTAATGTTTTTGCATATTCTTTGAATTGAAGTACTGATAATTATTAATTATATTTCAAGTAAGAAAGTTTGATTTGCAACACATGTTAATTATAAAGTAATCATTACACCATTATTAATTATATAAATTAAGTCATTTTTTATTATTTTAGGTCATTTTAAGATAATTTTAGGGGAATTTTATAGGCATTTTTTTTTATTTTTAGGTCATAAACAGGATAGGGACCGATTGTGGGCTTATGTGAGGGCGGCAATGAACCTCCGGGTTCCTTAAAAAATCCCTAAGTAAGTGAGGTCATAAACATCCGGTTCCTAGTGATGTTATAATGAGAAGTTAATAACGTATTATGTTTATTTGCTTATGAGTATTTTAGATGTTAGTTTTGAAAGAAAAACCACTTGATAATACTTGCCAGAAGTGCTGGCCTCATTTTGCAGGAAATATACGACACCGCTGGCGTAGAATCGAAGAGGAGGAATTAGACTTATGTGGAATATTCCATACTTTCCACATTTGAAACAAGAGCATTATGTAACTACATAATGTAAGACCCGTATCCCGTAAACCATTGTTAGCTACACGCCTTAATCACTTGATATACTGTGACAGGCACACTGCTCCCTATTGCATTTAAAATAATTATGATTAAGAGTACTGAGTTTAAGGAAATTATGTGAATTTGCGGAATTGCATAACTCCGTATAAATAAGAGGCCAGCAACTCGCCTGGTAGAATAGGAGAAACTATGACATTGAGAACCTAACATTCTAAATGTGCTAAGTGCCAAAAACAACTTTCAGAAGTAATGAAGAAAAACACACTGAGAAATGTCTGTTGAGATACCTACAACACTGTATTTTGGTACACGAATGAGTCACTTACAGCTCATGCATTTTGTGCAGTACGGGAACAACGTTTTTATGGAAGGGGTAGGAGTAGAAGGGAAGGTCGGGCGTGTGTCTATCGAATTCAAGGCAAAAACTAACCCATTCCCCTATAATTCGTAAGTAGACTCATCCGATTTCGTGCGCAGCTCTGTAGGAAGAGTGGGGGAGCGTCTTGACAAAATACATGAGCTGTACAGTTGAGCTATACAACAAAGATAATTTAGTATGATATTCTCATATGGATGTTCTTCCCTCAGATTCAATAAAATGAAATTTGAAAAATGGCACTTAGCACATTTATAATGTTAAGTCTATAATGGAGTCACCAGACAACTTCCGTCCAGTCAATATGTAACACGCAGTCTTCTACATCTCCAAAAAGCATAACTTTGCAGCTTCGTTTACATTAGTATTCAACATCGCTCATAGATTGAGGGCGTCTTCTTTTAATACAAGTTGTTATGGAAATCGTCTAGCCTTATAATCTCATAATATTCTTCCCAGATTGAAGACCGAGGTTAACTATGTTCACAACACAATCTCACGTCACCAATTTAATATAGATGAACACGTTTCATAACAGAAATATTTCGTCTGATGTGACAACCTTCACTATCAATATCAGTGGTTTCAAGCAAAAGATTTAAAGCCTGAATAACTCAGTACTTGCATGTTTAGCATGAATTATCAAGTTAAAATGATAGTGTATTATATCCACAATATAGTTTATGATAAAACAGTCAAAATTGTATGTAAGTAAGTCTTCATACTTAACATTTTTATGATATTTCCCAAATTTAATTTTTTTAAACCATGAAGACTTGTACTGTTATATTTTATGTACTTAGGTTAAGCCTTTAATTTTTTGACATCAAGGGCATATACGTGTACACAAATAAGAGATTATTATATTGTAATTTAATAATGGTATCTGATGATGTCGTTTAGTACGACGAAAACGTTAATACCCAAGAATAAATATGTAATGTACAGGTTCACACCTTATATGAAATGTTAAGTAAATGACGGAAAATGATAAATTACTTATTGTATTTCAAAGATTTATCTGAACAAATTCCTTCAAAATGAACTGTAAAAAAAAAAGAAGTGGAAGAGGTTAATTTTGTGACATAGATGTATTTTATAGCATCTCAGGGAAAATTTTTGCTAGCTTAAGTGCTGTTAAAATGAAAATGTCAGTGATATATTATTGTAATTATTTAGTTCACTTGTGCATCGCATCGAAATGTTACTGCTTTGCAAAATCCATTTTAAACTTTTAAGTTTCTCCAAGAGTAGCAACCATAATTTCCAAGTGTCGTAAGGATTAAGTACGAAATTCAAAAGTTTGTGAGAAGCTCAGACACAATCCGATGCAGATGTCTGGCTCCGAGTACAGTTCATGTTCTGACTTGATGAAAAACTAGAACTTCTGCTGCTCTTTTTAAACTCTGTCGTAAAATATTTCCCTCTCGACGCAATGTACTCTACGAATATTTAAAGACGAACTAACTGTAAAACTGTAGAACTTCTCCATATTTATATTGCTGTTGATTCTGGAAATGAATTATGGCAGATCTTAGTTTAATTTTTCATTTTGACTCCAACTTAAATATTGCTTTCAACATACTACGTACCAAACTGAAGTTTGCTATGCTATAAATTCGGATTCATATTCCAACGAGATCAAATAAAATTTATGTTAATCGAAGACTGTTTCGGTTCAGATTCTTTCTCAATGCTCCCATTACCTTAGCACAATTCCAGTGTTACTTTACATTTCAAAATAAATCTTACTAACGTCTAATTTTTAATGATAAGCCAATATGATAACTAGCTTAAATGTAACAAATTTTAGACGTAATCCGGGGCTGCGCTTTATCGTTGCTTCCATTTCAGCTTGGGTTGATTATTTGGTTAGATTTTCTTGAGGTATTTCGAACTGTACGGTAGCTGTTGGAATTTCTCTGTCTCATCAAAGAAATGATATGCTTCTCAATAGCTCATTCTCTATTCGTAATATTCTTTTACCCTTAAAGAAAAAAGATATTTAACTAACAACTTCAAATTAGTGTAACATTGAAAATATTGAGATTAGGACACATATTTATATGACATATTTTGCTCAGAATGTCGTCGGAAATAAGTTCCGTAAGTGGCTGTAAATCCTCGTGAATCAACTTGTCTATATTGTAGAATAGACTATGTGTAGCATATGAGTCGTCATATGCCCGTCAGGTTGAGAGTAGAACCTTGCAGAGGGGAACTTCGGTGCCACTAATGTTGCCTACTACACCTATGAGTGGTGTCACTACTGCTGCCTACTAATCTTAGGGCAAACGCGAAGAACATATGTTCATCTACTGCAGCGGACGGCGGCTCTGACTTCACGTAAACGCAGGCGACACCATATTTTTTTCACACGAAGATGATACTGTAAGGGGAATTATGGAGAGTGTTGATGGAATGATGAGGAAAAACGGAACTACCCCGCGAAAAGCCCTTACAATCTTGGCTTGGTCCACCACAAATATAACTTCCCAACTCGGGTTCGCGGTAGTCGCAGGTCAGCACCCCGCCAACTGAACTACCACGACAACTTACATACATACATACATACATACATACATACATACATACATACATACATAGGGGAAACTCGGAAAATTTGGCAATAGGCTATGGGATATTTGGCAATATTCTTGTATTTCGTCTATTGCCAAATTTCCTCCAGAGTTTTAAGAAGTTCAATGACACGATCATAGAGTGCAACATCTGAGAGTACTTTTAGTTTTCGTTTCATTCGAATCCGCGCATTATAGTGGCAGATATTGTTACTAATAGAAAGAAGTCTTGAATACTTCCTTTTGACGTGGTGGTTGTGTGGACGTGTGTATACAAAGACGGAAGAAAAGTGTTGTTCATTATCTACGTTCGTTTGTGCAATATATATCAAAAGCTGAGATTCCATATTATAAGGTAAGCCATTTATATAATTAATATCTTCTGTTAATAACTCATCAGGCCTTAGCTCGTTTTATGTTCTTAGCAAAAAATGTCTTCTCCAGGGTAGTGTGAATTAGCCATTTTCCTTTATAGCGATATATCGCTGCTCTCTTTGAACAAGAATGTGTATTCGATGGTAAAATTCAAGAGTAGGGACGTATGAGGGATTTTTACAGTCTTCAATGCAGCACTGTGTGTGGTGTGTTGCAGATATGCCAAGGGAACGAGGACATTATTCTGAAAAATATTCCAAAGATGATTTGCGGGCTGCGGTTTGGAGTGTTCTGAAAGATAGATAGTCGGATTATAGGGCTTCTAAGAAATACAATGTGCCCTTTAACAACTTAAAGAGATTTCTGTATGCATCCTCAGGACCCGACGATTTTGTCTTTCCCAAGAAAGGAAGACCCCTACCTCTAACCGTTGAGGAAGAGTAAAAACTGGTGACATATGTAATCAAAATGCAAGAATTTGGGTTTGGGCTATCGGTAACAGAAATTAGAAGACAACCCTTCAATATAATTAATAAGAGTGGTCGGAAAAATCCATTCAAATTTTTTTCTTGCTTTTGTTTTGTGTTTATGGTATTTAGTGATTTCTTGTCCCAGTAAATTAAGTCTTATAAACCTTGCACCACTGTTTTATTTTGAAAAAAAAAATAGTTTTTAATCGTATTGCCAAATTACTCCTGTACTATTGCAAATTTATCCTGATGAAGTACCAAGTCGGGAAACATGTAACTTGTTATTTATTAGTGTGTTTTGTGTAAAGTAATTTAGATTTGTAGAATTTTCTTTCAGAGGTTTATTGGGATTTAATGTTTAAACACATTCCATAATGGAGGAATATTTAATTTCAGTATATGTAACTACAAACTATGTCAAAATATAAAGTATTACCAAATTAGACGAGTCTCCCATACATACATACATACATACATACATACATACATACATACATACATACATACATACATACATACATACATACATACACACACACATACATACATACATACATACATACATACATACATACATACATACATACATACATACATACATACATACATACATACATACATACATACATACATACATACATACATACATACATACATACATACCATAGCATGACGTGACGTGACGTACCATACCGTTTATACATGAAAAAGCGCGTTGTTGTGAGGTATTCTGAAATATTTTGCAACATTGTAACCAATCATTTGGTGGTTATATACATTATTGGCATTGAGATTTCTTCCAATGTTTGAGATGTTGTGGAGTTTTGAATATAGACTCTGTTCTTTCAATTTGTACCGCAGAATAACAGAGAAACTTTGTGCGATTTCAGTGGACACAAAGTTGTTCAACGAACTAAAATATTAAGACTAGTGTAATTTCTCAGTATGGAGACGTTTTATCTTGGAAAATGTGAATAAATGATTAGGAATCTTAAAAACCGGTTGGAGAATGTGATGAATGAAATATTCACGTAACGATCATACGGAAAATGCTGATGAGATGCAGGAAGAAGGCAGAGTCATTATTCTTGCGTAGAGAAGAGTCATTATGGAGGAAGTTGCACTGCAACACAGCATCAGTCAAGATTCACTCAATTTGTCAGGCAAGACATTATTTGTTTCCATACAGTTAGTGCAAGATGAGTGCATAAATAACTGCCAGAAGGCGCTTGAGTGTAATTTAAAACAGCATGACCCTAAAAGACAGAATTTCCATTAGTAACGTAGCTCAAAAAGTTGTGACCTGGACTTGCGTTCCGGGATTGGAATCTAGTGTAGGCCTGATTACCTGAATGAATTTTTTTTTTTTAGTTTTTCCCAATTGAAAACGAATATTAGGTAATTTCTCGGGCTCATCTGGTCAAATATTATCTCGCTATAACCAGTACCACAGATGCTAGTTTAACCTCGCAGTAGAAATAGCGTCGTTAAAGAAACAATACCTATAAAAACGAGGCAATAAGCTCGACGTCTTCACTAAGACAGGGAATCGAAACATAAAACATATTGTAAGTAAAATTGTGCATGTTCTTGGGGATAGAAAACATTGTGCGTGACTATGTACACGACCAGAAAATCGCTCCTGATAGAATTAAAATATTTGAACAGAGATAGATTGGGCCTAAGTCGTTTGAGAAGCAGAGTGGCCATGATGGCAAATATTTTACTGGTCATCGTCATCAGTCTGTCAAAAAATAGTCCTAAAAGAACTGTTACAGCCTGAGAAGATGATTTTCAAGCCATCTTTTCATAGGACGTCCCAGAGAGCGTCCTCCATTTGGACTATGTTTTGTTATTGCCTTAGGAAACCTGGATAAGTCCATTCTCAAGACGTGCTTTTTCCAGTTGTGCTCGTATCTACAAATCTAATCTAGAACTGGTGATATATCAACTTCTTGTAGCGCATCTTCATTTTTCTTCGGTTCCCATTTGGTGTAGCCGGCTGTTCGGCGCATGAATCTCATCTCTCATGCTATTAGTCTCCTTTCGTCTCTTTTCCGGAGAGTCCGTGCTTCGCTCCCATAACAGAGGAATGGGCTAACCATTATTTTATATAGACGAATTCGGGTAGCTATTTTAACTGTGGTGTCGGCCTCGGTGGCATAGTCGGTATAGCGCTGGCCTTCTGTGCTCGAGGTTGCGGGTTCGATCCCGGCCCAGGTCTATGGCATTTAAGTGTGTTTAAATGCGACAGGCTTATGTCAGTAGATTTACTGGCATGTAAAAGAACTCCTGCGGGACAAAATTCCGTCACACCGATGACGTTGATGTGACCTCTGCAGTTGCAAGCGTCTTTAAATAAACCATATTCACAATTTTAACTGTGGTGGTTTCAGAAGTCGATTAATGACGTCTATGGGTTTATTGAATTTTAAAATATTTCCCTGAGATATCTAAACTTTGAAGAAAAAGGTTTTTTAAGTTGGTTATTTAACGACGCTGTATCAACTAGGTACTCGGTTATTAAGCGTCGATGGGATTGGTATTAGCGAGATGGTATTTGGCGAGATGAGGCCGAGAATTCACAATAGATTATCTGGAATTTATAATAATAATAATAATAATAATAATGATTTATTTTAGCTGGCAGAGTTAAGGCCGTAAGGCCTTCTCTTCCACTCAACCAGCAAAAAGAGTATATACATATGCATGAACTTACAAAGAATTCAACAATTTGATTTAGATGAGAGTTACATGTATACAAGAGTTATTTACGAATTAAACAACAAAATACTATGAACTATTACTTAAACACTGAAATAAACTGTGTAGCAGAATTAAGCTAAAATACATAGAATGTTAATATATTTCAAATAATATTAGATAATAGAAAGAGACAATTTTGAAAAATACAGCACAATCAGGATGATGTCTGAAGAAAAAAGTAACAATGTAGTCAGTGATAGTTTAAATCAGTATGATTGGAGTGAAATGCTAATAAGGTTATCTTTTAAGCTGTTCTTAAAGGTGTTTATTGTCTTGCAGCCCCTAATACTTTGTGACAAGGAATTCAATTGACGCGAGGTGGATACTGTAAAAGTGATGCATAACAAGATGTTCTATGAAGAGGTTATACTTAGCGTGCCATAGATAAGTGATGTGGTATTTACGTCGTGGTTAGAGTATAGATAAGAGAAACGAGACGAAAGGCAATTTGGTGTTAAGGTGTGCAGAATTCGAAAGAGTAAAGACAAAGAGTGTAAAGTTCTGCGTTCTTTAAGTCGGAGCCACGAGAGACTTGCGAAGGACGGTGATATGTGATCATATCGTCGGATGTTGCACACGTATCTGACGCACATATTCTGAGCTCGCTGTAACTTGACTGAGTTCAGAACTTAGGTCACTTAACAAAACGTCACAATAATCGAAGTGAGGCATTACTAGGGTAAGTTTTAGTTGCTGGGGCAAGAAGTTTCTCAAGCGACTCAAACAGTCAACAGTACATTACTATTAGAGAAAAAACTTCGAAAGAAATCCAACCAGGTCATCAGCCCAAGCGGGAGTCGAACCCACGCCAAGCGCCTCAACCGATTGAGCTATGCCGGTGGCTGAAAAGGTAGTTTATTACCTAAGTAACTAATAATGTTGATCCGTGCTAGGGGTTTATTATTTAGACAAATTTAGTTCGGAGCCGGATATTTATCACAAAAGGCCATTATTTTTTTTTCTGTGGATATTTCCATAGAGTACTCCTGGCCTACCAAATTTAAATTGTGTACTGACAATTGCAAATAGACTTCCGATGTGACTAATAAAACTAGATCGTATGCAGAAAATTATTATATTTAATTTTAAATTGCTATTAATCGGGTTCTTTTCATGTCTTTTCTTCCTAAAATATTGAACGAGTACAATTACATTCAAATAAATATTAAACAGATATTTTGTCCTATTTGGAAGGAAATGAGATTATATTCATTACCAGCCATACCCGTGCGCTTCGCTGCACTTGTTAGAAATAAATATAAAGTAATTTCATAATTAAAATAGGACATTTGGTCCAGGGAACATCAGTGTTTGATAGAAGGATAAATCGTTTAATATGTTACTTAATTGAAATTGTGTTCAAATAATTAAAATACGATCATTTTCGTCCAGATAGCACTCATTTGGTGTAAGGATAATTTCTTTAACATGTTTCTTAACTGTTATTATATGCAAATAATTAAAATAGGATCATTTGGCTCAGGGAAAATCCGTTTTTTGGTGCAAGGATAATTCGTTTAACGTTTTTCTAAATTAGTCTTGAATGCATCCTTTAATAAATCACTCCAAATTAATGCCAATATAGAGTGCATTGTGTACGACAATAATTTTTTATGTTGGCCTCACTGTGTATAGTTTTTTTCTTTGTTAAGTTTATTTATACATGCTTTAACATCTATGGTCTTGTCGCGTGTTTAGAATGTGTGGGATACCAGTAGGCCGTTTTTATTCTTGTTGAGTTCCTGTTGTAGATGGCTTGTGTTCATGTAGGTGATTTTAAATTTTGACTAATATTTTTGGTATTAGTGATTGAGGAGGTGATGAATCATGGCTTGTAAATCTGGCATTTGCCTTTGTAACTAACGGAAACCATGAAAACCCCCCAGTCAGATGGGTCGGCCACGGGGTTTGAACCCCGGAACCTCCTGAATGCGAGTCTCAAACGCTATCGTCTGAGCCACCTCGCTAGGTTGTGCATTACTGTTTATGTAAATAAAAAAAATTAAAATGAATGTGGTACACAAATATTATTTTAAGAAACACACGAAACGAATATGAGTAAATTAAAGATTGGGGAATGGATTATTATACACTGAAAGGTAGAGATGATGTTTGGAATAGGCTACTTGATTATTTATACATATATAACAGTTGCCAGAATAGATAAAAGTTCAGTCTGTTATAAACAATTGGGGCGATTCAAGGCTGCTTGACGTTCGAAAGTTGACCACTCCCGATGTCTTGAAAGTTCGCATAAGCAGTCAACCATAGGCAGTATTGTTGTGCGGGTTTTCGGCTTTGCGGGCGCTGTTACTCTTGCTTCCTCGATCGTTGTTCAACTCTGGTAGAGACATTTTTAAACATAAAGCGTACATTGCCGCGTCATTCTCTTGCAGTGAGTAGGAAGTGTGTTCATCCTCCCCTTATCTGACAGTGTTTGAGCGCCCATGTTATAAAGTAACTTCGTTAAACTGCATCACTCATCTCATCCATGACATTTTGTGCATTTTTTGAAATAACGAATGTGACATGTTTAATTTATGACTATTTAGATTAAGTCTATACTCAATGAAAAAACATGCTACATAACTGTTGCTAGTTAATCTACCCTATTTAGTTTCAACTGGGTGATATGCATTACAGCAGTCTCTCTTTCAGTCCGTAAGCTGCATATGAATGAGTTGTGCAGACCAAAAGGGTCATTTAACATCAGACGCTCAGAATATTCCGTCGTCGTACCTAGAGAACTGCATACCTGTCTGTTTATATTAACAGTACGTATAATTTCCTCTACAGCGCAAGCTGCACTCACCTTTGTCGCTTTCGAAAGCCAACAGAAGATCAAAGTGCATGCCATGAATACACTCTTAGTCAAATAGCAAGTGTATTTGATTTTCTCGCCACAGATCCGTACCAAAATTTCTCGAGACTCAAAGTAAATATTGTTTTGGTGGTTGAGAGAACTGTTGGTTGGTTGAGATCAACATAATGCACTGCACTTGCGATGAATTTATAAACGATATTGTGATTCAGTGCCTAGATAAGATATCCATTTAAACCGAATATAATGCATGTTATATGCATTATTAAGCTAAAAATTGCTTAAGTATGCATTATGCATGTTTTTATCCCCAAAAAGGCCAAAACATGCAAATGTGCACGGAAGAAGTAAACATATTTGGAATCGAAAAGTAGTCTAATGAAATGGATAAGAACTAAGTTTGAACTATGTCTTATGTCCCTACAAAAACATGGATTTGCATGCAGTTCTCGTCTCTTGTATTAGTACTATCATCACCACCATAGTCACTTTCACTGCATTCATCACTGTGATCATCAGAATTATTGCTCTTTCCATCACTATTATCATGATTACTATCGTCATTGTTGCAACCATGACTATCAATATAAAGCAGTTTTTACTAATTAGGAACAAAGTCAACTGAAGATGGTGTCTTGGGTGGCAGGCATTGAGTACTGTGTTTAGTCATTAGTAACTGAAACTTGCGTTACGTTTTGTTTCTTTCTGAAGTGTAAAATTTCAGCTGTCTGAAAGTGTAAGAGATCAAATAATGACAAAGGTAAAATGCTTAAGAAAAAACTTGCAGGAAAGAGTGAAAGAGTGTAGAGAGACTTGACTCTATTCGCGTCTCAGAGCAAAGGGGATGATCCTATTACTTCCTACTTCATCCTCTGCCCGTGCGTGCATCACAGCTACAGAAGTCTGTCTGTTACCTTGTCATTATCCCCTCTTAATGATCACCTCATTTCATTTGAGCTAAGAAGAGGAGAGACTATCAGATCTACACTGGAACAAGAACCGAATTTATCTCAGACTCGAGTAGGCGCTGTTTTATCGCTTTCATCTTTGTTGGACTAGTAAGAACGGAGGAAAAACTGTTAAAGCATTATAAAACGTAGGAATGTTCCATATCATGGTGTTCAGGAAATGAATGCCATGTTTCACAAAAGAACAGTTTTAATATAAGAAAAGAGATACGAAGGAATCTTTGTTCCACTTTAACGATGTCAGCCGAAAGCGAAAATAAAGCATTTTTAACAGAGCTACTGCATTCCAACTTTACTTTATATTCTGTCCGCAGGAATAGGTCCTCCATCGAAACTGAATTATACTGCGAAGGGGAGGAAAATTATAATTCGAGATAAAACAAAGATTTTTATTTCTTGCATATTTAAATACTTGCTGCTAGGCCCAAAATAGCATTTCCCACAGCACATCAAGTAGATAAGAGTTCGATTCATGAATGTAATTGGAGGTACATCTTTCTGGCGTTGTTTATTCTCTTTTGCTACCAAAGCCCACTTGTAGGCTATGTCATCATGCTACTATGAAATCCCGCTATGAGATTGTATAGGGTCCCATGGAATGGAATTTAAGTGAGGGGGGCACGATGGCGCAGCACTGAGACCTGTTAAGAACTATTACATTAACCCTCGATATGGAATGAGTTACGTGCCATAAATCCCCTACGCGCACCAACCCAACCACATGACTTCCTTACGACCGGTTCCTACAGATAACAGAAATCCATATGCCATTCCTGCTTCGGCAACTTCCCCCAAGGCCCCCCTGTTGGTCCGAGGCGAAACTCCACCCCCGAGTAGGTCCGCCTCGGGTGCTCGTTGCAGAAGCCATCCAACGTCGTTTTGCTACATTCCACGGAGAGAGCCAGTAGTTCCGGATATTCATCCATAGGAATGAAAGAAAAACCTCGAAAAAACCTCACCCAGGCAACTCATCCTCACCGGCAATCGAACACGAGACCGCTGGGTTAAGGAGTTAGACTCGCTAACCCCTCAGCCACAACGGTGAACATAGGGTTCCATACACGCAAAGGATTATCGGAGACTTATCTGTACAAACTTATTTCAGGTAGGTATTTCTGAATTGGATAATGCTCAGGCTTACTTCTGAGATATATAATTCACAAAGAAGTCGCAAGAAGTCGTTGATATCAATAATTAAACCGGTGGAGAAATGCGGTTAATCGAAAAAAATATGATTTATTCCTTGTCGGTTCTACGTTAATAGACATACATGACAGTAGTTCGCCAATCTGTACTTTCATAGTTTACCACAGAGAACTGTTTGAAACGAAACAATGACGAAAGCTCTACAATATGTTCGCAGTATCGTTCGTTTCTGTGTTTAATTTTTCTCCCTTCTTAATGTGGTGAGATTTTCGATCGGAAAGAAACAAGCAGCGGCAGAAATCCGGAGACGTACAGTACCTCAAGTCTGATAGTTTTAATACTTTTCGCCCATACACGAGGGGATTTTTGCTGTGGTTTTGGGTTTGTACAGACTTACCTGGAGTTGTCCCTACGTCTATTACAGTATAATAATTGGTTATATCAGTACAAGATTGATCAGCAAGGAAAGTCTTGAGGCCGTATTCATAGACATTCTTAGCCCGGGCTTCCGGTGGATGGTCAGCGAACTAACGTTTTTCGTATTCTTAAACCAGTGTTAGCGATATGATATGATATGATATGATATGATATGATATATGATATGATATGAATCCTGTACAAATAACCAGTCGATAGGCGGGGCTAGTTTAGTACGCTCGTAGCGCGGGCTAGCGAAATGCCTATGAATACCACCCTAAATGTCTTATTATAGTTCGATAAAATAATACTTACTTACTGGCTTTTAAGGAACCCGGAGGTTCATTGCCGCCCTCACATAAGCCCGCCATTGGTCCCTATCCTGAGCAAGATTAATCCAGTCTCTATCATCATATCCCACCTCCCTCGAATCCATTTTAATATTATCTTCCCATCTACGTCTCGGCCCCTCCAAAGGTCTTTTTCCCTCCGGCCTCCCAATTAACACTCTATATGCATTTCTGGATTCGCCCATACGTGCTACATGCCCTGCCCATCTCAAACGTCTGGATTTAATGTTCCTAATTATGTCAGGTGAAGAATACAATGCGTGCAGTTGTGTGTTGCGTAACTTTCTCCATTCTCCTGTAACTTTAACCCTCTTAGCCCCAAATATTTTCCTAAGTACCTTATCCTCAAACACCCTTAACCTATGTTCCTCTCTCAAAGTAAGAGGATAAAATAATAATAATAATAATAATAATAATAATAATAATAATAATAATAATAATAATAATTTATCGTCATCAACAAGGATTAGGCCCCAAGAATCGTTCCGATCTCATGAATGATAATAATAATAATAATAATAATAATATTATTATTATTATTATTATTATTATTATTATTATTATTATTAATAGGTGCTGGCCTCATACCCAAATGCCTCACCAGAGATGAACGATCATCTAACTGGTGCTGAGGTATCGTGTGGTCAGTAGGATGATTCCCCAACCCGGTATAGTAGGTTTTCGAAACAAAATTTCGATACCAATCGTAGCTACCCGCATTCATCACGATGCTGGGTGGACATCGGTCCCATAGAATGGCCGAAATTTCACGAGAATTTCTTTCCCCATGAGGACTTGAACCAATGCTCATTCCATGACACAAATCCTAGTCATGATGTACGGAGGGTAATAATAATAATAATAATAATAATAATAATAATAATAATAATAATAATAATAATACTAATACTAATAATAATAATAATAATACTAATAATAATAATAAATAACTATTATTATTATTATTATTATTATTATTATTATTATTATTATCATTATCGCTAAATGGTCGGAAGACAATGGTATGAAAATTAACGTATCCAAAACTAATGTAATAACCAGGGAAAGGATTTATATGTAAATACATATTTACTTATAAAGCTAATATAATTTATATTTTGCATTATCTTTATGTTTCACAATGTGTAGGGTTGAAAAATCCTACTTTTATTTTCCATATTTTTCCATATTTTAGAGTTTAGTACATATTTTCGTTAATTTCCATATATTTTCCATATTTCATATAAAACAGTCCATATTATATTAGGTTTAACAATAAAACAAAACAAAATTCCATTAACTTTTAAAAATACATTTCAACAATAGAGATTTAAACACATGTTCAGTAATCCCTTTAACATCAGAGTTATTTGAAAATTAGCAGTCCTATCAACAATGGGAAAGTAAGTTACAAAACTGTATTAATTTAATTTAAAATTTTTAACAGACTTCAGTTGTGCAGCTCAACAGTTAAATGCCAGTCAGAGTACACATAGGTTCAGTTTTGTAAATCATACTATAAAGACGGTAAATATGCCAAAAGTACGTCATTCAGTCAATTTAAAATCAAAACTAACAAGTTACATTTCAGAATTTAAAGAAGATGGTTTATCAACTGACAATAAAATATTATTTTGTAATTTGTGTCAGTGTGCAGTATCATCTACACAAAAGTTCCTGGTGCAACAACACATTACAACTAGTAAACATCAGGCCAACAAACAACTAAATTCCAAGCAGAGACAATTGTTTTTAACACAACCAACAACATCGAATGTAAGATCTGAGTTTAACATCGACCTGTGCCGTTCTCTCATCTCTGCTGATATTCCTCTCTACAAACTAAAGAATAAGGTCTTCAGGGAATTCCTTGAAAAATATACTCAACATACAATCCCGGATGAGTCAACACTTAGGAAGACGTATGCTCCATCCATCTACGATGAGACAATACAGAAGATAAGAGATGAAATTAAAGATAGTTCAATTTGGGTTTCCATTGATGAGACTCCCGACAAAGAAGGTAGACTTGTTGGTAATGTAGTTATCGGTTTGTTAAGTGAACAATATTCTGAACGAATTCTTTTACATTGTGATGTTCTAGAAAAGTGCAATAACAAAACTATAGTTAAACTGTTCAACGAAGCTATGGGTATCCTGTGGCCAAAGGGTATTATGTACGATAATGTGTTATTCTTTATTAGCGATGCTGCCCCTTATATGGTCAAAGCTGGACAAGCATTATCTGTTGTATATCCTAAATTGACTCATTTTACTTGTGTGGCGCATGCATTTCATCGTGTGGCAGAAGTGGTCAGAGACAATTTCCCTAAAGTAGATTTGTTGATTTCATCAGTGAAAAAAGTATTTCTCAACGCTCCCAGTAGAGTTAACGTGTTGAAAGAAATGTACCCTGAAATTCCATTGCCACCAAAGCCAATTTTAACTAGATGGGGTACATGGCTAGAAGCAGTTGAATATTATGCCGAACATATAGACTCTATTAACAATGTTCTCCTTGCATTGGACTCTGAAGATGCAGTCTCAATTGATACTGCGAAAACAGTTACCTGTGACATAAGTGTGAAGAATGACTTAGCTCACATTCAGCATACATTTTCATGCATCATAAAAACGCTCAAAAGTCTCCAAAATAGGCACCTTTCACTATCTGAAAGTTTTGAAATTATAAATAGTACTGTGGAACAACTGAATCGTGGTAGAGGTAAAGTTGCAGATGCAGTAAGAGCTAAGGTGGACACTGTACTTTCAAAAAACCCTGGATATGAAGAACTACAAAAGGTTGTTGCTGTGATGAGTGGTGAATCAACAGTGAAGATTAACTTGGACTTATCCCCAGCAGACATTGTGAAATTGAATTATGTACCAGTTACTTCTTGTGACGTCGAACGCTCTTTTAGTCAGTATAAATCTATCCTCAGAGACAATAGAAGAAGATTCACTTTTCAGCACTTGAAAGAAATGTTTGTAACCTATTGTTATGGTAACAGACAATAAAAATTGTGTTTTGTTGAAACTACATTGGAAGATAAGGTACGTCCATTATATTTTTTGTTTAGTTTGATTAAAATGTACCAATATTTAACGTACATAGTCATTTTTTTATAATTTTAAGTCCATATTTAATTCCATATTTTGGTAAAAATCCATATTTAATTCCATATTTTGGTAAAAATAACTACATATATATTTACATTTTCATATATTTTTAGTCCATATAAATCCGTTCCCTGGTAATAACCTTTTCTAGAAAAACTTCTTCACTGAAATTTAATTATTATCTAAATAATGTACTAATTAACAGAACGGATTGCGTAAAAGATTTGGGAATATTCTTTGACAGTAAATTGTATTTTCATAGTCACGTTGATTACATTTACAATCACGCAATCAGAATGCTAGGAATAATACGGTCAATAACTTATTCTTTTTCCACGCCCGATTCTCTTTTAATGCCATACTATACATTGGTGCGATCGAAACTCGAATATGCATCTGTAGTTTGGAACTCGATTACAACTACGGACTCGGCTAAATTAGAAAATATACAAAGAAAATTTATATCCTTATGTTCATTCATATTTCTGCCCATTAATTCCGGGTATAGTTATGAGAGAAAATGTGAATATTTTAATTGTCAAAATCTATATGCTAGACGCCATGAGCTAGATTATCTGTTCTTTTGTAAAGTCCTCAAAGGTGATATATCCTGTGACTCTTTCTTAAACAATATTACCTTACGTATTCCAACAAAAGATATGAGAGCCCACAAACTTTTCTATATTAGAAATTCGAAATTTCTTTCACCAGTCTCCAGATGCATTAAAGATGCCAACATGCATGGCTGCGAATTTGATCCCTTCAATGTATAGACTTTGTTTGCTCTTGGCAACGATTTATCATTTATGTATTATTTTAGGCATTATACTCAATTAACATTGTTTCATAGTATTCTTAGTTATCCATTCATCGTCATTATTGTAATTAATTGTAATTATATTTATGTGTAATAATTATTTTTGTTTTATGTTTTTTGTTATATTTGTGCTGAACTGTAATTGGCCACTGGCTGTTGTACAGCACATTAAATAAATAAATAAATAAATAAATAAATAAATAAATAAATAAATAAATAAATAAATAAATAAATAAATAAATAAATAAATAAAATAAATAAATTATTATGTCATCGATTAGAATATCAATATATTCCAATTTCAATTTCTTGAATGATTCGAGACAAATTTAAATCACTGTATGTAATTATTGGTATTCCGCTAGGATCCATTCTTCCTTTTTTTCTTTTATTAATTTGACTCACATAGCATGAAATGTACTTTATTTAGTAGTTGTTCTTATGTTAATTTATCATACAAATAAGTGTCTAGAAGATGTATTAGTTGCATTATATTACTGAGAACTGTAACAAATGTATACCATATTTTGGAACGAAATAAATGACATCTTTCTATACCATATTTTGGAACAGAGGGAGTATTTCCTTTACGAATTACAATTTACAAACGCTATATTTCTGCGAAAAGTTTCTTTCTGTCGCCTTCCACTCTAATGAGCACTCTTGAATCTCAGAATTTGCTACAAATCTATACTTTAAGTGACTATTTGAATCAATTCATTTTTCCAATACGTACAAGTACTGGTCATTGAATCGAGCGTTCGATTTCAGTGAAAACAGTGCTAGCAGTAATACGTCTGTTTTCAATAAAACTTCATAGTCGGTGACACTGTGTTTATTATTAATGGGAAATGAAATGTACAGTATACTACAGGTTCATTTTACTGCGAATTCTATCGGCGGAAAGCTCTCAATAATATTCAGGTCTCGTTTCAATAGCCCCGCAGAGGCACTATTTTTGTATTGAAGAATCTTTTGATTTACATATTTTACAACCACAAATGGGAAGAGAGGAAAAAGGGAAGTGAAATTCTCGAACTGTTATAACATTGAATGCAAATCACGTTCTTTCACAGCTTGCTCTGCCATGTAACAGGAAGTATAAAATGGAATCCGATAATGCAATTGAAACATATGGCCTCTTGGGACTGATTTTATTACTTGTATCTTAACTGTAGGAATATTTTATAAAACTTCCAATTATTTTTCTTCTGAGTGCTCTATAGTCACTTTTAATAATGTAAAACACTGTCTCTGCCATGCCTGAAACAAATCTAATAACAATCGACTGATGTTCGGTCCTAAGTAATTTATGCATACACAGCTTCCCTCTTCTCGTTAGAGTACATACATACAATGCCTGTGTTTTGAATATTTTGCATGTATAGACATGGTGTGATTTTTGGATTTGCGGTTTCCATAGCGCCGGGTTCTATCTTACTAGGAAAGAATATGTTTTCGGAATTTCCAACTTTATTATACTGTTTCGGTTGGGAGTTATTTTATAGTAATGTGAAACAAAATGTCACAAAGCCAAATTATACAACACTCAAAGGAATCCGAGTTACTTACAGCGAAAGTTGCCACCCAGTTACTTACCGCACACTTACATTATCTCCGCCCTCACTTTGAAAATCATAGCATAGCTCAGACACTAGACGCGGAACTAGTATGAAGATGTTCTGAGTTCAAAATCTTTTAGTTAATTAATTCTACTTTCGGTGTAGAACAACGTCTTTCTCGTCACTAGATCTAGGGAGTAAGTTAGGAATTAACACTCTCACAGAAAAATACAACCTTCTTATTGTCGTCTCCTTATATTCTCCTTGTTCTCCTTGTATTTCCATTGTTTCCTTGTATTCCTCTGATTCTCCTTGTTCTCTTGTTCTCATTGTAGTCTCTTTGTTTCTCTTTTGTTCACCTTGTTCTTTTTTTCACCGTCTTGTTTTCATGTATTCTCCTTGTTCTCCTTGTTGCCACCTTTTTCTCCTTACATTCCCCTTGTTCTTCTTGTATTAATTTCATTCCTCTTATCACCCCTTGTTCTCATTGCCGTCACCTTTTGTCCTTGTATCCTCCTTGTTCTCCTTGTATTTCCATTGTTTTCTTGTATTCCTCTGATTCCCCTTGTCCTCTTCTTCTCCTTGTAGTCTCTTTGTTCATTTTTTATTCTCTCTGTTCTTTTTTTCATTGCCTTGTTTTCATGCATTCCCCTTGTTCTTCTTCTTACCACCTTTTTCTCCTTATATTCCCCTTGTTCTTCTTGTATTCACTTTGTTCTTTTTATCACCCCCTTGTTCTCCTTGCCGTCACCTTTTGTCCTAGTATTCTCCTTGTATTTCCATTGTTTCCTTGTATTCCTCTGATTCTCCTTGCCCTCTTGTTCTCCTTATAGTCTCTTTGTTAATCTTTTATTCTCCTTGTTCTCCTTTTCACTGCCTTGTTTTCATGTATTTCTCTTGTACTCCTCGTTGCCACCTTTTTCTCCTTATATTCCCCTTGTTCTTCTTGTATTCACTTTGTTCTTCTTATCACCCCCTTGTTCTCCTTGCCGTCACCTCTTGTCCTTGTATTCTCCTTGTAGTCTCTTTGTTCCTCTTTTATTCTCCTTGTTCTCCTTTACACCGCCTTGCTTTCTTGTATTTCCCTTGTTCTCCTTTTTGCCACCTTTTTCTCCTTACATTCCCCTTGTTCTCATCATCATATTCCAAATTTTTATTGTAATACCCCTGATCCTCCTTATCGTTCCCTTGTTCTTCTTGTGGTCACCTTGCTCCTCTTTTATTCTCTTTGTCTTCCTTTTATTCTCTTGCCCTTCTTATATTCCCCTTGTTTTTATAGTCACCTCCTCCTCCTTGTTTTCTTGTCTTCACCCAGTTTTCTTTGTATTCGACCACTGCTCTAATATTTGCTTTGGATGGCGAGTGTCTCGCTATTGTAACTGTTATTTGTTACATACTTTCTCATAGAGAAGAATGGTTTTAAATCAAATTGAATTCGAAATATTAGTACTCACTCAAAAAATGGAACTCTTTCAGTTAGTCGCTCTGCCTTGGCCTTTTCAAAATCCAGATTGTTAGCTATCAACCAAACCATTTCCTGTGTCCATGTCGTGCCTGTAAATAAATAGAGATATAAATATTTGTCTCGCTTTCTTATATAAGTATGTAAGATTTTATAGAACTAAAAAAAATTATTGCATGAACCCTATAATGTGATTACAAAGTTCTTTGTAATAAATTGCTATAATAATGCTGTAAATATCAACTACAAGTGTACGACAGATGGAAATAATAGGCTTGATGGTCGGAGCAAGAGGATCCATCCCGAAACAGTTTGCTGATTTTTGAAAGGCCATCATTTGCCTTCAGCTATAATTACCAATGTTTGTTCACTTGCATTGAAATGTTCGATTGCATTGTTAAGAAATCACCTCAGATAATACATTGCACTGTAATTTCTTTTTCTTTTTCTTGCATTTGTTTTATATTCATAACAAATAATCCAGGTAATATGTACTATTCAAAATTTTGCTTCTGTAAATGCTATACTTTGTCTTCTAGCCAATCCCTGTTTAGAGAAAGAACAAAATTATGGTTTATTTAACGACACTGCCGAGGTTATATCAGCGTCGCCGGTGTGCCGGAATTTTGTTCCGCAGGAGGTCTTTTACATGCCACTAAATCTAGTAACATGAGCCTGTCGCATTTTAGCACAACTAATGCCATCGACCTGGGCCGGGATCGAACACGCAACCTCGGGCACAGAAGGCTAGCGCTATACCAACTGCGCCACTCAGGATGACGTTTAGGGAAAGTGTCGAATAATAATAATAATAATAATAATAATAATAATAATAATAATAATAATAGTCATTATTCCGCACATTAATGCTGAGAGGACTTGCCATTATACCCATTGTTCGTCGGTTCATACCAAGCCGAAAACGATTTATTTGTAAGGGAAATAAAAATCTTTAGCATAGGCCTAGCTTTCTTCGGAATGGTAATAAACTGATTTCCGGCAACATAGGGTACATTTAAATAAAATAAAATTTATGTGTCAAATGAAGATAAATAATAATTTTTTTATTTTCAAAACAGAACTCAGGTCTACAACATTTATCGGAAATGATGCAGGCACAAAAGCACTGTATTTATCTCATTGAAACTTCAAGATATAAAGAATGGCCTATACCGCTGTTTTGAACATGTTTTAAACTTCTCAGAATCATGTTTGGAAAAAATTAAAAACTTTTGTATACAACATGAAAGTCTCGATGAAGAATAAAACAAGAAGTGAGAAAAAGGAGGAGGAAGATTTACAACACGAGAAAGAGTGAATAGAGAGGAAGAGTAAGAATGAGGAGAATAAAATAAGTAAGAACGAAGGAAGATTGAAAAAAATTAGGAGAAAATGAGGAAAGGAAGCAAAAAAGAAATTGAGGATGAGTAGAATGGAAACAAGAAGCATTGAAGACGAGAAAAGGCAACAATAAAAGGAGTCATGACTAGGAGGAAGTAGGACAGCAAGAGAAGAAGAAATGAGAGGAGGACGAGAAAAGATTAGAAGGTGAGAAAAAATAAGGGCAGCAATGAAAAAACAAGATAGGAAAAGACCAATTAACTGCAGAAGTGAGCAGACGACAAGGAGATAAAAAAGAGGAGCAGCAATAAGGAGGACAGGGTGAGATAAATACAAGGAGGGCAACAGTGAGAAGAACATGAGTCTAAAACAGTATGAGCGGCAGTGAGGAGAGGATGACGTAAACATAAGAAAAGCAATATTGAGAAAGAGAGGATGATATAAAAACAAGAAGGGCAACAGTGAGAAGAACATGAGTTTAAAACATTATGAGCGGCAGTGAGAAGAGGATGACGTAAACATAAGAAAAGCAATATTGAGAAAGAGAGGATGATATAAAAACAAGAGGGGCAACAGTGAGAAGAACATGAGTTTAAAACAGTAAAAGCAGCAGTGAGGAGAGGATGACGTAAACATAAGAAAAGCAATATTGAGAAAGAGAGGATGATATAAAAACAAGAGGGGCAACAGTGAGAAGAACATGAGTTTAAAACAGTATGAGCGGCAGTGAGGAGAGGATGACGTAAACATAAGAAAAGCAATATTGAGAAAGAGAGGATGATATAAAAACAAGAGGGGCAACAGTGAGAAAAACATGAGTTTAAAACAGTATGAGCGGTAGTGAGGAGAGGATGACGTAAACATAAGAAAAGCAATATTGAGAAAGAGAGGATGATATAAAAACAAGAGGGGCAACAGTGAGAAGAACATGGGTTTTAAACTGTAAGAGCAGCGGTGAGGAGAGGATGACGTAAACATAAGAAAAGGAATATTGAGAAAGAGAGAATGATATAAAAACAAGAAGGGCAACAGTGAGAAGAACATGAGTTTAAAACAGTATGAGCGGCAGTGAGGAGAGGATGACGTAAACATAAGAAAAGGAATATTGAGAAAGAGAGAATGATATAAAAACAAGAAGGGCAACAGTGAGAAGAACATGAGTTTAAAACAGTATGAGCGGCAGTGAGGAGAGGATGACGTAAACATAAGAAAAGCAATATTGAGAAAGAGAGGATGATATAAAAACAAGAGGGGCAACAGTGAGAAAAACATGAGTTTAAAACAGTATGAGCGGTAGTGAGGAGAGGATGACGTAAACATAAGAAAAGCAATATTGAGAAAGAGAGGATGATATAAAAACAAGAGGAGCAACAGTGAGAAGAACATGGGTTTTAAACTGTAAGAGCAGCAGTGAGGAGAGGATGACGTAAACATAAGAAAAGGAATATTGAGAAAGAGAGAATGATATAAAAACAAGAAGGGCAACAGTGAGAAGAACATGAGTTTAAAACAGTATGAGCGGCAGTGAGGAGAGGATGACGTAAACATAAGAAAAGGAATATTGAGAAAGAGAGAATGATATAAAAACAAGAAGGGCAACAGTGAGAAGAACATGAGTTTAAAACAGTAAGAGCAGTAATGACGAGGAAAGGAGGAGATAAGTATAAGAAGAGAAGCATTTAGTGGTAGAAGATGAGATAAAACGAGAAGAGCAGAAGTGACACGAAGACGAAGTAATAACAAGAAGAGCTGGATTTAGTAGGAGAGGACGAGATTGAAACAAGAAGAGCAGTATTCAGGAGAAGACGACGAAATAAAAACAAGAAAAACAACAGTGACGAGAGCTAAAATTAAAACAAGAAGATCACCATTGCATAGAAAAAGAAAAAGAGATAAAACAAGAAGAGTAGCAGTAAAGAGAAGAGGACGAGATGAAAACTAGAATAGCAGCAATGAGAAGAAGAGAGAGAGATAGAAATGAAAAGAGCAGCAGTGGTAAGAGGACGAAGTACAAGAGTAGCATTGAGAAGAAAATGAGAAGAAGCGAGATATAAACAAGAGCATCTGAGAGGAGAATAGGATACAAGAAGAGCAACATTTGGAAGAGGAAGAGGATGAGGATGGGTAGAAACAAAAAGGACAGCTGTGAGGAGGAGAGGACAAGATAAGAAGATAGTAGTGTGAAGAGTAGGATGAAAGAAAATAGAAGCAACAATTATGAAAAGAGGAGGAAACGAAATCCGGGATCATTTAGGAGGTGAAGATAATGAGAAAATATGAAAGGAATAGCAGCAATTAGAAGAAGAAGAAGAAGAAGAAGAAGACAGGTTGTGAAAGGAAAAGACTAGAAGTGAGGAGAAGAGAAGTGGGAGAAAAGATAAAAAGACAATTTTTGGTAAAGAGAAGAGTATCATTGAGTATAATAGGACGAAAGACTGGAAGTAAAGGAGCAGTGAGGAAAAATTGAAATTGGCAGCACTCAAAATATTGATCATGTTGTCCTCACCGCATTTTGGATAGGAAGCGACCCACACGTCATCTTCCCTTATCTCGAAGTCTCTGAAGCGTTCCGCGCTCTTCTGGTAACAGTCTGTGTGGGCGCAGCCCGACGGGAACACCCGAACACTCGCGGCCGGGTAGGTGTCGCTCCGGCACTCTTCCCGCAGCTTGGCTGCGATGGGCTCTTCCAACGCCTCCACGCGAATGTCTGTCATTCCTGAAACACAACGATGCATTAGACACGTCATGTAACAGGTAGGGCCTTTGTCTAGCGTCTTGCCTCAATTCCAAAGTCGTTTATCAAAGTTAGTTTCAGGTAACAGATAACTCATCGCTATGTTAAAATCAAAGACGTTTTATAGTTTAACTGTTAAAATCGGCAGCACTTTGAAGAGAACAACCGCCAGGATCGCCACCCGTCCGCCGTAAACGAACACGAGATGGCAGTACAGTCGCTAATGCAATTCAAATGGGAATTATGAAGTGACTCCTTATGTAACAACTAGATTATATTATATAATTCCATTGCCGCTGTAATTTAAAAAAAATAAATTTTAGTTCCTATTTTATTTATTCATTTATTTTTATTATTATTATTATTTTATTTTCTATATTTCTCTTATATTAGTATTGTATTATATAATTTCTGTAACTGTAATTTTAATTCTTTATCCTATTTTATTTTATTTTATATTCTCTTATAGACCTATTAATATTATATCTGAATTGCGACTGAACACGAGCGCTGCTCATTCGGTCTCAAATTTTGTTAATACTACTGTATCTCCTTTTTTATATTGTTTGTATTATTTTATTTCTACTTCTCTTGTTTGTTTGTAATTTATTCTTTATTCTGTATATTTAAATTTAAATAAATAAAGATGGCAGCGTAGTAAACCTGACAAAAGTTGTTAACGTCAAAGCCTATAAGGCCGACCTATCTGTTACATATTATATGATCTAGGGTTTCAGGTAAAGAAGATGAATAGAATGTTTACGTTTTGATGTTGAAATTCTCAGTTCAATCTACATTAAGTCCGTCTTTTGCGAAATTTCCTACAAATTCAGGTCGAAAACTCTTCTTAAAAATGTAAAAAAAAAGTATTTGTTATTCTCTCTTTAAGGGCCGCTTAGGTGGGTCCAACCGGACTACACGAGAGATAGTGAGTGGTTTCTATAACTGCCTCGCACAAATCCGGACTACACGAGAGATAGTGAGTGGTTTCTATAACTGCCTCGCACAAATCCGGACTACACGAGAGATAGTGAGTGGTTTCTATAACTGCCTCGCACAAATCCGGACTACACGAGAGATAGTGAGTGGTTTCTATAACTGCCTCGCACAAATCCGGACTACACGAGAGATAGTGAGTGGTTTCTATAACTGCCTCGCACAAATCCGGACTACACGAGAGATAGTGAGTGGTTTCTATAACTGCCTCGCACAAATCCTGACTATACGAGAGATGGTAAGTGGTTTCTATAACTGCTTCGCACAAATCCGGACTACACGAGAGGTAGTGAGTGGTTTCTATAACTGCGAGATGCGCAATCACTCACTATCTCTTGTGTAGTCCGGATTTGTGCAAGGCCTTCGCACCTCGCATGCGTTGGTTCAGAAAAACCAAGACATCGCCAGCAGCATCCCTTTATCTTACCGCGTATTCATCACTGTCCCCCCCTGTGGAGTAACGGTCAGCGCGTCTGGCCGCGAAACAAGGTGGCCCGGGTTCGAATCGCGGTTGGGCAAGTTACCTGGTTGAGGTTTTCTCCGGGGTTTTCTCTCAACGCAATATGAGCAAATGCTGGGTAACTTTCGGTGCTGGACCCCGGATTCATTTCACCGGCATTATCACCTTCATTTCATTCAGACGCTAAATAACCTGAGATGTTGATACAGCGTCGTAAAATAACCCAATAACATAAAAAAAATCACTGTCCCTCAACTCCAGAGCCCACGAACACTATGAGCCCCAAGGATGAGCCCATGATACATAGCACTACCACCAGCAGCTAGATGACCACATACCACAGGACCCATGTTCGGTGATGGCCCTTGAGCGAAATATGTACAGACCCACAAACAAAATTGAGGTGGCCCAAATTTTGTTTCTGGGTCTGTACTCCCTTTCAGCTTCACATAGTGCAAAAATCTTCCCAACACTGTAAAGGCTGGTTCACAATAAACCGAGAACGGAAACGAGAATGAGAACGGAAATATTGTTAAAAAAATGTATTTATATGTGAGCATTCACAATTAACGAGAAGCTTACCTGAGCCCGGAAACGGGAACGTGAAAATTAGTTGTGAATGCTCACATTTAAATACATTTATTTTAACAATATTTTTGTTGTCGTTTTCGTTCCTGGTTTATTGTGAACCAACCTTAATACTACTACCACTTCTACCATTATCATTATTGCTACCACCGCTACTATAATGTACCATGGATGTAAGACACTAAAACTCTCTTCTTCACTTTCCCTAAATAGTTTTCTTCGACCCTAAAGATTGTGTTCCATAACGAATTAATAATGAACTTTCGAATTTGAAATCCATTGACAAGCTATTCTTCATCTTAATTATGAAACATTTTGCATAGGCTTCAGATATTTCATGTAAAAATTCGTAACAAAATAATGTGAAAATTTAAATCTACGTACTGTATATAAAATTATAAGACTTAACTTCCCAAGATATCCATAGTTCAATAATAGCACCTGTTTTGAGACGTAAAACCAGCTTAGCACCAAGTACATAAGGAAGATACATGTTTCCCGTGGCAAATACCATGCTTAAGTAACTTCCTACGGGTCACAGCTAGATTACTGAACAAGTAAATATTACAGTCCATAAACATTACAGGTGAACGAGTCCCCAGGGAAGAGACCCTACAAGATTATCGTTATTTGCTGTCCAATGCGCAGCAGGTTGCAGAAATATAGGTGTGGAGGAAGACGACAGGCTGTGTAAAATTAATTTTGAATTAAAATTAACTGCGCAATAATATTCAGGTAAAGGAAACGCGTAATAATGTTAAATCTATATACGATAAGTTCTTTTTAGTTTCCGCTGTTTTAGACTCTTCAGAAATCGATAAAAAATTTCACTCAATCAAGTTGCTTCGTTGCTTTCTTCTCAACCTCAAGGATAAACGCAGTTTAAGTTTAGCATGGGCGATATATGGTCATGACTGTTGAATATTTCCTGAAGACCCGTCATTCAGAGAAAGGATGCTTGTCTATCTCGTTAAGTCTACAACACTGTACCTATTCCTCTTCTAATAGAAGTCATGTCAAGAAATTTTATTCACAAGGAATGTTATAACCTCAGCAGTGTTTGAAGTGTTCGAAAAAGTGTAGAAAATTCAACAGTTTCAAGATGAACCCTCTGCAACGTCTACTTTGCCCACCACAATTCCATTACGACACGGCTGGGAATCGAACCGAGCCTTACAGTTAGTATAAGAGCTAATTTTTACATTTGACTATCTTTTGAGGAGATCTACCTACAGTATGAGCGCAATTCAATGGGAGGTTTCGACATGAGGCATATTAATAACAAAATTAGGTACCGTAGTTTGTCCCGGGAGACTAAAAGATTAAGTATTACAGGAATTTTTAAGTGGACAACTCGCGTGTATGTAGCAAGGGAAGTCCTTGATTGACGGCTCACGCGACTCTTGTTTCAATGGAGGCAAAACAAAACATGGACCACTTTAACAATAACACAAATATATTTTTAATTTAAATTATTTACTCTATGTACACTAGAATACGCTATTTTTTCTATTTACACTACAATAAAGAATGTAGGTCTACATTGATCAAACATGACTGACTGACTACTCGGCACTACAGCCCTATGTGAGCCTTGACCTCCTTCACAATCAGTCTCCATTCTCTTCTATTTCCAATCTTTTCTCTCCATCTCCTCACGTTCATAATTTTCAGATCTTCCATCACATTATCCATCCATCATATTCTAGATCTTCCTCTCTTCCTTGTTGGATAACATCTTGCTTTAAACACTTTTAGAGGTATTCTATTCCCATCCATTCGTTCTAGGTGACCTAGCCATTGTAGCCTTAATGATTTTATAAATCTTACAATATGTGTATGTATGTATTTATTAATACTACAATTGGGTATACACCCGGTGGCAGTGATATATAATATACAATAATAACCATTACAATAATACAATAAATACAGCAATAATAAAAAATGAAATAAGATATAATAAAATAAAATAAAATAAAATAAAATAAAATAAACGTAAGTTTATTTCTAACTACAAATAAGTAGATGCAATAAACCTAGGACTATAAATAAAAACTAGTCTATAATAACGCCTACAATAAGCAAAATCATACCAACTTAATTACATATCATATTAATTAATTACATATCACCTTAATTTATTTACATATCAACTAAATTACATATCATCTTAATTAATTACATATCAACTTAATTAATTATATATCAACTTAATTAATTACATGATACAACTTAAATAATTACACTGCATCTCCCAATTACATTTTCAGTCTAATCTTCTCAAACTTTTCTTAAATGTATTGATTTTAAGAGGACCACCCTGAAAGACTGCCGCAGGTAAGTTGTTCCAGTCTACTATTGTGCGGTTAACAAAGGAAAATTTTGCCACGTCCGTTCTTTCTTTTCTACATTTAAACTTCCTAATATGATCAGCCCTTCCTAAGTATGATGGTTTTGCTAATCTAGCATTGATGTCGGTCCATGCTTTGTGTCACATTTGTGCATTAAACAATGCGGTGAGTCTGGTTTTTCGTCGCCTTGATTTGAGAGATTCTCACCCTAAGTCTTTTACTATCTCTTCACCATGTCCCTTTCCCATTTTGACATATTTTGCTGCCTTGCGTTGGACCTTTTCTATTGAATCGATTTGGTTTTGTCTGTACGGATCCCAACCTACTGCTCCATATTCCATAATTGGGCGAACAAGGGTTTTGTACGCTAATTCTTCAGACTTTCGGTTAGATCCTTTAATAATTTGTTTGATTTGCTCATTATATCGAATTCTCCACATGCCGTTATCCAAAACAGGTCCATAAATTCTTCTCATTATTTTACGCTCAAATTTTCTTAAAGAATCTTGGTCTGGCTTTATCAATGTCCAAGTTTCTGCGCCATATATAAGAACTGGCCCTATTAATGTTTCACATATCTGTATTTTATCTGTCCTGGTTAATATTTTACTTTTTAGCAAGTTCAGTTTTGCAAAATATGCTTTATTCCCTGCTTGAAACCGGTCTTTTATTGTGGCACTCATTTTGATTTCATTATCCATTATATTCCCCAGATAACGGAATTTTGCTACTCCCTTAAATACGTTCTGTACATTGATCAAACATCATTTACATTATTAAGCTGATACATAGCGCTGTGTATTGTAATGCAAGGTGTTTTATTTCATAATACTATAGCTTACGTATTTTGTAAATTGTGTACAATAGTGTAATTAATGTTTGGACATGTAAGACTTCATTCTTATGATAGTGTAAATAGTAAAAATATCATATTTTAGTGTACAGCTGTCAAAAGAAAAAGTGGCCGCTCTCCTGAAACAAAGTTCCCTTCGGGTATCTTCGCTACAATTCGGAGACAGGCGATGTTACATGTTGTTGGACCACGTTGCCTGATATCTACAGTTATAATTGAAATATACTGTGCGTTATTCGATAGCATAATGGTAGCGTTCAGGCCGCTTACTCATGAGGTCCTACGTTCGACTACAACCTCGTGATTTTTATGTTCTTTTTGTTCTGTTTTTGAGAGAGACAAACTATACATAATGGCTCCTTTCTCTTTTACGATTATTTTAGTAATTAACATCAGGTTCATTAATATATTATGCCATGACTTTATCATTATGATATTGTGGCTGCAAATGGAAAGAAAAAAGATTTTTATTCTCAATAAAAATATCTTTCGTGGCATAAACAAAACAAATTTACTGGCGTCGGCCTTAAAACATTCAAACAATTAAGCGTTCAAAAAACAAAACAAAAAGCCAAAATTCAATATTTAGTCTATCTTCCTCTTATCTCGATCATCTTGCAGTCGAGTGGGCATGGAATTGACTAGTCTTTGCAAAGAGCGACTGTTCTTAGACACGATATTCCAGGCATTCTGAACATACATACATAAATGTTCTGTCCATGGCAGGTCTTTCATTGCAAACCCAGCAATCTCCAATCTTTCCTATTTTCTGCCTTCCTCTTAGTCTCCGCATATGATCCACATTTTCTAATGTCGTCTATTACTCTTTTCAATCAGAGACCCAACCAATTCCTTTTTCTCTTTCTAATCAGTTTCAGCATCATTCTTTCTTCACTCACTTTTTCAAACACAATTTTATTTCTTATTCTGTCTGTCCACTTCACACGCACCGTTCTTCTCCACATCCACATTTCAAATGCTTCAATTCGTTTCTCTTCATTTCGTCGTAATGTCCATGTTCTTTCCCCATACAATGCCACATTCCACACAAAGCACTTCACTAGTCTCTTCCTTAGTTCTTTTTCCAGAGGTCCGCAGAAGATCCTTCTTCTTCTATTAAAAGCTTCCTTTGTTCATGTTTGCAGTTTTCTTGGGAAGGATAGGCCTAAATGCGGTAACATCCCGTTGCTTTCCGCACACCACTATCTCTTTCGCATCTTATTAAATTCCAGGGGGCCCAAGCGTGGAGATGAGGAGATTGGATTTGACTAATTGGGCCCTTCGGACTTCACCGAAAGTCACGGCAAGGGTTAAATATTAATTCTATCAGGATGTTTGACCCGATCAGAGACCAGGAAATCTCAATTAGCCTTTGCCCCCCGCATCCTGGACTAGCTTCTACGAATCATCAGAAAATCTTAGAGTGTGATTGGGCCAATTTTTCCGAAAATGTTTCCACACTTTTGCCCTCGTAGCTCAGCGGACGAACGTCGCAATTTAGATGTCAACGTCTCAGGTTCAATTCCTCGTTACTCCTTTTCATTTTATTGTGGTTCAAGATAGTATAATGTAATAATACAAAAAGAAAAACTAATACCAGTATTATGCAACTGGATTTTTCCAAACCTAATATTAAATTTATGTTATTTATATCGCTAAAGAACGATTACAATGTAAATAACTTGAATATTATTTATACAGTAGCACTAAAGAACGATAACAGAATATAAATGATAAATATCGGTTTGTTTAATTAATATATTGCGAAAGAACAATAACAATATAAATAACTTGAATATTGTTTTATAATGCTAATGAAGAAAACAGAATATAAATGATAACTTGAATATTATTTAAATCGCTAAAGATCGATAACAGAATATAAAAAACCTGAATATTATTCATATCGGAATTTCACAGATTTATTACAGATGTATTTAAGAAATTGTAGAAGAATAGTAATTAGTAACAGTGTCCTATTTATTCTTCTTGGAGCCAAATTTGTAACTTTTAAAAGTGTGGTTACTATGTTGAAGTGTATGTGTTGTAATGGATGCTTGATTTGCTATGTATGTGAGTCAGTTATGGGATGCTTGATGTCGTCGCAATGTCGTAATTATAGTTTGATTGTGTTTGTGTGACTATTGTGTATTAATTTATGATGTATGGTACGTAAAGCTGCATATTTGTGTTATAGAAGTGTTACGTATGTGTGTTGTTAATGTTTTTGTATGTTTCAAATTGATACCTGATATTTGTTTTGCAATCGCAATACCTAATTTACGGATTGTTTATGTTTTGTTTACATCGCGTAAGCTAATTTAATTTTCTTTTCCACTTCTCTTTATGCTCATCTTTTTTGTGTATAAAACTATAGCCCTAACATACATACGAGTATGTAAAATAGGGCTAACCCCCATTGGAGATAGAATAATAATTATTATTCATATCGTTATAAAACGATAACAGAATACAAATGATGACTTGAATTTTATTCATACCTCTAAAGAACGATAACAAAATATAAATAACGTGATATCCATAAAGGACGATAACTGGATATAAATGATAATTTGAATATAATTTACATCGTTAAAGAACGATTAAAAAATAAAATAAAAACTTGAAGAAGGCCCGAACCCACGACCTTTGAATCATTAAAAAAAAAGCACTCTACCGCTGGTCTACGAGGCGCTGATATGGAACACTTTCATAGTTCGGGAACTCCTTGTACAAGCACATGCATCGTGTAACATCGCCGCGACCCGAAGTGGACTTTGAAAATATTCGCTATTCACGAGTGCGGCCACTTTTTTTTTTAACAACTGTACATATTGGAAAGGACTGTCAGACTTTATGATCTTTCATGAAATCTTACTTTTCTAGAATATTTATGTTTAATATAGCAATTTTCCTTCATTATGTTAATCATTTCTTCGATCCTAATTGTCTTATTTAACGCTAAATTGTAATTGTGTAACTTTTATAATTACATGGAGATAACTATAGTCATCTACATTTTGTTTTACTGTTGTTGTTATTATTATTATTATTATTATTATTATTATTATTATTATTATTATTCCATAGTATTTTTGTACTGGTTGAGTGGAGGAGAAGGCTTTATGACATTAACTTTACCAATACCAGTAAAAATAATTGAATTAAATAAATGAACAAATAATTTAAATTGTAGGAAAGATCACCTTAGTATCAGTTTTTATCAGTAGAATCACTTTCAACAGTCTTCGAGGTCTAGTTATGAATCATAAATAAATAGAACGTCAACTTCAGCACAAATAAGATGCAAGTGTTCCCTGATAGTACCTGTGCCACGTGCCGAACATGACGTCACACCAATAAAGTGTATGAACAACTAACCTTATCTTCGTACGGATTGGGGCAGCATATGGTCCCTATTAATAATTATATTTTAGGTAAGATGAGGATTTCAAGGTTTTTAAAATGTCACGAGATTCACTATTCGTGCCTCGTGACATGCGGAAAAACCCAAATATTTCGCACTTTAAAGCTCAGCAAATTCAAATGAGTATTTGACTTAGTTACACTAAATTAATAAAACGTTGAATTTCACTCCTTTAACATCCGGTTCCCTAGAGGCAATAAAAGATAAATTCAATTTAAGTGACACACATTTTCTATGAGAGAGAGGGGGGGAGAGGGGAGAGGGGGGAGGGGAGAGAGAGAGAGAGATAGAGAGAGAGAGAGAGAGAGAGAGAGAGAATTCTCATCTGTTCTACCAGAAACGCTAACCTCTAGAGCTGCATAAGTCTTTAACAAAATTTGGTTTATGCAAACTCTTTTCATTGTTGTCATCAACATTCATCGAATATTGAACGCTCTGGCCCAGAGACATCATTTAGGAGAATCAGGGGTGGCAATGTATTCAAGATTTAAAAATATTAATAATTGAATAGTGAACTATACTTTTAAAACGAGTACTGAGGTATTCCACTTTTATAAACTCTTAAGAAATAAAAAAAACAGTTACTTACTCATACTAACTGCTCAAATGAAACCAAGGCGTTACCATTTACTAAATTAGTGGTTGTCACCTATTGTAAATGAAAGTACAATTTTTTTTTCTTAATAGAAATTAAAAGTCTTAATCAATAAAATTATGCGTGATCATTTGTTCTCACCTACATCATATAAGGAGCAAGTGCGTGTAAACTGCAGTGCGTATAAGCAATACAGCAGTGTAGCCACAATTTTATATCATTATTATGTATTAAATTTTCATATCTGTACATTAATTTTAGATTGTTAATTACCATAAGTCAATTTTAAATAGTTATTATTTTCATTATTAAAAAGGTTGTGATTAATCATTCGTTCCACAATAAGAGACAAAATGTACAAGATATTGTATGTAAAAAAGCCTGATGATGCCCGAAGGGCGAAAACGTTTGCTTAATTTTTATATTTGTATAGTACACAATGATCACTTACGTGGGTAAGTGTCATTGACTTTTTATATTTGTGATATGTCAATTAGACTGAATGAATAAAACAATATTATATTATATCAGCGTATAAGCAGGATAAGAAATTAAAACTAGACCTATGTGTGGAAACTGGAAAATATACTATAAAGTGGCGCAAAATTTTCCTACAAACGAAAAACAATTAAGCTATTATAAAAGTCCTATTTGTGACTTAAGACAATAAAAATAATAAAAGACGGAGAAAGATAATGAACTTAAAAATATATTGGAGTGTGTCGGATATAGTCTTTTTTAATAGTCAATTTTACCACAACGGTCAAGCTTACCCCAGCTATGGTAAAGCCCGATCGCAAATTCGTGGCACCTGCGCGAAAGACGAATTGGCACCCACTTACATGGACTCGACCAAGATTCTTGCTGGGGAGTGTTTGAACAGTACGCTCTATGAGCAAGCAGTCGCCCGCACACACAGACTCCCCCACTCCGAAGTCTCAGAAAGAAGCTCGCGCATGTTGGTGCCAGGGTTTGCGATCGGGCTTCATGGAAAACAGCTATTACCAGGCTTCGCATTTTTGTCACGCTGAATTTATTCGAGGAATATAGCCTTGTAAGGAGGGAGTTCAAATATCTGGCGCTTACTGCATAAGTGGCGGTACAGTAGGATACGGTGAATGTAAAATATAATGGAGCAAATCATGACAACACTACAGCTTAATTTTAATACTTTGCATAATCGAAACGTATTGAACAAATATGTTTGCCACCCATTGATTACAATCGAATTTCAAAATTAATAATCTGATAAATATACAACAAAAGTTATATACATATATACAAACAGTAATTTACTCCTATTTATTGAAATAACTACTATCACAATGACAAAAAATATATACATTCTAAGAATATGTTACCATTTCTTACACAAAAATAATCATTTCAAAATTCCGAAATACACAAGTGAAGTGGAGGCATTTTAGTGGAGGCATTTTTCTCCTGGTGGACCTTCTCTATGACCAAACGGGATAACAATGAACTCATCGACATACAAACATACGTAATAACGTGTGCTTGTACATAACACAAGTCAGAACTCACACAGGTCTTGTAACCAGCTTGCGTCTTTGACTGACGTCATTAATGTACCAGGAGAAACTACTCCATCCAATATAGCTCTTGTGACTAACATACGAAGCCTGCTCATTACAGAGGAAATGGCGGGATTCTGTATTCATATGACATACTGCATACTGTTATAACATTTAAAAGACAATTAGCACATAAGCTCTATGAAAGGGAAGTAACTCTACACTTCTCTGCTTGGAATCAAAACGAGATCCACTCCATTTGTTGCCATGAAACTGGAAAATAGCAGAGAACTAGGAAGTAAATATAACATAGAATTAAATTAAAATTGAAAACTAAGAAAATAAGAAGAAAGAAATGAAAATAAGACAAAAGGGAAGACCATCGGAGTTGAACAGATCTGAAAGGAATATACGCACGGAGTATAGGAGAAAAAAAAAGTTAATTAAAAACGTGATTATTATATGGAGAGTTAAGATGTTGAAAGCAAGGCAATGGAAACAGAACGTGTCTGTAAGCACACAAGAGCTCTATGATCAGTACGAATTAGAGTATTTTATTATTTTCCTCAATGCTTTGGGATTTCTCCTTTAAAGAAAGCCACGAATGGAGATCGTCGACACGATAGTGCGTTTTAGAAGAGTAGTTACGGACACAAAAATGGCAGCAAAATTGCAGAAAATCCACAGAAAAAGTTTATGTTCTTACGAAAGCACTTACTCTCAAATTACAAAAGCTGAGATCTCAAATAAAATGGCCTCCCTTGAATGTCAACTCCATTCGCTTTTCACCCCGTCCGCCACTTCAGTTGCACAGAGAACTTAAAGAGAGAGCATTTAGAACACTTCTGTTCAATTACTTTTTTTTTTCCTTTTTCATGATATAAAATATCTCGAAGTATAACCTCACAAACGAAAAAAAAAAATGTAAGGCTAGTGCACATTAACCCAGAATGTTGAAAAATCAGCACTAGCGAATCCTCACAAAAGGAACCGGTGCTCGAATCTCAGTAGGTCTAGGGAGTTCATGCAGAATCACGTCACGGGACGGATGTCCTCTCAAAGTAAAATTTATAATGTATCGTTAACGGACTACTGCAGTAATTCCAAGTGGGTGCGGTCGATTGTTTATAAGGAATCTGTTCTATACCCTTTACATCAAATATTTCTTGTTGGAGAGGTATTTGTAATTAGAGTAGGGGAGAGTTGGGTAGTATCGGACATTGGGTAATATCGGACAGTGCGTATCTTTCATCTGCCACCAGATGGTAGTACCTGAATAACATGGTTACGTTTCTGTATGCGACATCACAGAAACGTAACCATGTCATTGAGGTACTATCATCTGGTGGTAGATGAAAGAAACTCACTGTCCGGTATTACCAGATGTCCGATACTACCCAACTCTCCCCTATTAGTTTCTGGGCAGGTAGCACATTTCATTAAATAACAATGGGGGATTACAGATTGTTTGCGTCAGACAATAATTATAATTACTGATTACCAAATGTGAATTATAAGACGAAGACCATGGTCATAGGAAGAAAAATAAAGAAGGCAAACTTGCGAGTTCTAAATGAGGCAGTAGAGTAAGTGGGCAGCTTCAAATACTTGGAGTGTACTATAGGCAGTAACATGAGCTGCTACCAGGAAGTCAAAAGGAGGATAGCAATGGCAAAGGAAGCTTTTAATAGAAAAAGTATCATCTTCTGTGGATCTCTAAAAAAAGAAAAGGAAGAGACTAGTGAAGTGCTTTGTGTGGAGTGTGGCATTATATGGGTGCAGAAACATGGATATGACGACGAAATGAAGAGAAGAGAATAGATGCATTTGAAATGTGATATGGAGAAGAATGGAGCGTGTGAAAGGGACAGACAGAATAAGAAATGAAGCTGTGTTGGGAAGAGTGGGTGAAGAAAGAATGATTCTGAAACTGATCAGGAAGAGAAAAAATAATTGATTGGGTCATGGCTGAGAAGAAACTGCCTACTGAAAGGGGCTCTGGAAGGAATGATGAACGGGAGAAGAGTTCGGGGCAGAAGAAGATAATAGATGATAGACGACATTAAGATACTGTATATGGATCATATTCGGAGACAAAGAGGAAGGCAGAAAATAGGAAAGATTTGAGAATGCTGGGTTTGCAGTGAAAGATCTACCCTTGGTCAGAACACGTATGTATGTATGTATGTATGTATGTATGTATGTATGTACGTATGTATGTATGTATTTATTTATTGGGTTATTTTACGACGCAGTATCAACATCTAGGTTATTTAGCGTCTGAATGAAATGAAGGTGATAATGCCGGTGAAATGAGTCCGGGGTCCAACACCGAAAGTTACGGAGCATTCGCTCATATTGGGTTGAGGGAAAACCCCGGGAAAAACCTCAACCAAGTAACTTGCCCCTACCGGGATTCGAACCCGGGCCATCTGCTCTCGCGGCCAGACGCGCTGACCGTTACTTCACAGGTGTGGACGTATGTATGTATGTATGTATGTATGTATGTATGTATGTATGTATGTATGTATGTATGTATGTATGTATGTACAATGGACTCTCGTAAGTTCAACTGAGCAGAATTGAAAGTCCAAAAATTTAGTATGTGTGGCAGTTGAAATGAATAAAAATTCTTATTAGTTATCCATCAACGAATACAGTACTGTACTTGCATTTCCTGCCCGACTCGAGACTTATGTATGCGGTTCTAGTACCACAGAGGGTTTCGACAGTTCTGTCTCAAAAACGGCACAATTCTCAAATATAAAAAGAAGAGTTCATTGATTTAAAATCAGTGATGAAATATGGATGTCCTAATCTGTAAAATATTCTGTTTTCTTTTAACAAAAGTATCACTACAAGACACAGAACCAATTCCCATTCAAATGGCAAAACCACTTCTTAGTGCCCGTATAGGGACGTGTCTAATTCTTCTACGTAAACAGTCGAACTATAGGATGTCGAACTTGTTTTCTGTCGAACCTAAGAGCTTCCACTGTATGTATGTAGGCCTATATATGAGTTTGCCGACAATAAAGAAATTTTAACACCATCAGTCATTATCTTCACGATGAGCAG
This sequence comes from Periplaneta americana, assembly GCF_040183065.1. Lineage (NCBI taxonomy): Eukaryota > Metazoa > Arthropoda > Insecta > Blattodea > Blattidae > Periplaneta > Periplaneta americana. The sequence goes on from NC_091118.1 coordinate 138,627,153, forward strand.
GAATGTAAATAGAATGTGTTCCATGCGCTTCAGAAATTACGCATCGCGTTGGTTCCAAATTTTGAAAAAATTGCTTTCAAATGAGGATGTGTTCTTTTAAAGAGAGGTAAGCTTCTATAGAATTGCTCTACACTAATAGTTTCTGTTTATGATTTTTATTTATATTGTTTCACTATTACTTGTATATTAATAGTAATTATAATTGAAATTGTATTCTTAATATTGTAGTTGTAATCCCCTGGTGGAGGGAAAGAGAAGGCTTGATGGCCTTATCTTTACCAGGTTAAATAAATAAAATAAATAAATAAAAATAATTCCTATTTCCCCCCATTTTTCAATTGATATAATGAAAAGTATAAATTCTATCACCTTTTTTTTTAATAGAAACGTGTTTTCTAACAACATGTAATCGTTTACTTACTTACTGGCTTTTAAGGAACCCGGAGGTTCATTGCCGCCCACATATAAGACCGCCATTGGTCCCTATCCTGAGCAAAATTAATCCATTCTCTATCATCATCCCACCTCCCTCAAATCCATTTTAATATTATCTTCCCATCTACGTCTCGGCCTTCCTAAAGGTCTTTTTCCCTCCCGCGTCCCAACTAACACTCTATATGCATTTCTGGATTCGACCATACGTGCTACATGCCCTGCCCATCTCAAACGTCTGGATTTAATGTTCCTAATTAGCTATGTCAGGTGAAGACTACAATGCGTGCAGTTCTGTGTTGTGTAACTTTCTCCATTCTCCTGTAACTTCATCCCTCTTAGCCCCAAATATTTTCGAAAGCACCTTATTCTCAAACACCCTTAATCTCTGTTCCTCTCTCAAAGTGAAAGTCCAAATTTCACAACCATAAAGAACAACCGGTAATATAACTGTTTTATCAATTCTAACGTTCAGATTTTTTGACAGCAGACTGGATGATAAAAGTTTCTCAACCGAATAATAACAGGCATTTCCCATATTTATTCTGTGTTTAATTTCCTCCCGAGTGTCATTTATATTTGTTACTGTTGGTCCAAGTTATTTGAACTTTTCCACCTCTTCAAAAGATAAATTTCCAAATTTTTATATTTCCATTTCGTACAATATTCTCGTCACGAGACATAATCATATACTTTGTCTTTTCGGGACTTACTTCCAAACCTATCTCTTTACTTGCTTCCAGTAAAATTCCCGTGTTTTCCCTAATCGTTTGTGGATTTTCTCCTAACATATTCACGTTATCCGCATAGACAAGCAGTAGATGTAACCCGTTCAATTCCAAACTCTCTCTGTTATGCTGGACTTTCCTAATGGCATACTCCAGAGCAAAGTTAAAAAGTAAAGGTGATAGTGCATCTCCTTGCTTTAGCCCACAGTGAATTGGAAACGCATCTGACAGAAACTGACCTATACGAACACTGCTGTACGTTTCACTGACACACATTTTAATTAATCGAACTAGTTTCTTGGGAATACCAAATTCAATAAGAATATCATATAAAACTTATCTCTTAACCGAGTCATATGTCTTTTTGAAATCTATGAATAACTGATGCACTGTACCCTTATACTCCCATTTTTTCCCCATTATCTGTCGAATACAAAATATCTGGTCAGTAGTTGATCTATTACGCCTAAAACCACACTGATGATCATTTTCTTTTGAAAATTTGATAATGTGATTTTTTATTCACCGCAACAATATATGAAATGAAAAATTATGTAAAACAAAACCGTAATACACCATCATATTAACATAATGAAATAAAAGGGCTGGTACTTGTCAATGTTATATTAGGTGTATTTTCTACAGACAGAAAATAAAATGTCTTTAAAATAGCGTAATTTTTCTTTAACAAAGAAAATGGTCTTCAAATTTTCCTTGAAGAGATAGTTATGTTTCGAAGTCAAAGGAGTGGCTTTCAACCACTCAAATGCTGAGGACTAACTTACGGTGATTAGCATAAGTTCAAATGAACGAAAGACACTGCGTTAACTCAGCCCAACTCTGAGACGTACTCAAAGTTAGAGGCACACGAAGCGCACTGGTAGTATAACGGCATATATTCTCAGGCCTACCGATTACGATTCTCTCCTGCCTATATCCAAAACAAAGACATCGCAGTGACATTGTGAAGACGTGCATGACCTACGTGTTATTCCGACGCACAACAGTGCCATCGAGGGAGCATTAAAGCCGCACACTTGCAAGTCTGTAGACTGTCATTACCATAGTGTCAATTTCTTTATTTGTAAACACGAAAACATGGCTTATCGCGTGTTTCTTAGACAAAGTAATGCATCCTATAGAAGCTTCTTTCAAATTAGCCTGAAAGTTATCGCCGTTAGAAATTGGCTGTTACTTGAAACGCTTCCTTGCAGAACCTAGACGTGATACAGCAAGCTGATAAAACACGACACAAAGTTACGACAGCGTGCAGATAACGGGGAATCATTTGGCCAGTCTGTTCTCGGGCAACATAATACTCTAGCTATCTCCTTTTACACCTTCCAATTCCCTCCAGCACACAACTTGCAAGTGTTGTTGTTTGTCTCTGTAGTTAGTTGTTTGTCTCCCGGGGACCTTCGCTTGTCTTTGATGCTCCGATGCTGAAGGTATATTACACAAGAGCTAACAGTTCCTGGTAATGAAGATTCGTGTTTGAAAGACGCCTACGTCGCATGAAGGAATCCGTGTGAAACAGTCTTCTCTGGCGATGACGTCATTTTCGTTGTTTTATATATAAATATGGAGTACTACAATACGAGTTACACCACCAAAAAAAAAAAAAAAAAAAAACTGTACAACTGTGCAACTTTTATTATACTGCAAAAGAAATTTTTGTAGTCATAAGATTATAAATTTACGACTAGATACTAGATAATTTTATTTCCTTTTCTTTCTTTGTCTTGCTTTACCTCCGTACTTTGTGCCGTTCTGTATTTTCAACACTGTGTACCGTTCCCCAACCAGGAGATTAACCGTAGAAGGAATGTGCTTACTATTGCATCATCAATTGGAGCGAAGTATATAGATAATATTACCATTATAACGTCAGTTTAAAAACCATGCGCTCTCCTGCACATGTTATTTCCTGTATGGAGGGATTAAAATACCAAGAGATTAACAGTGATGTAATTTTGTAACTAGGGTAGTATAAGTACATATGTGTGTATCGGTGTTATCGTTTGTGCTGTGAGAGTTAGTCAATAGAGATACGCGTATCCACGTGTGTGACCTTATGACAACGTATGATATCAACATTCATTCACAGGATTACCCCGCTGCGTCTCATTCCACTGAGACTTTCTCGTGATTGGAGTACAATAGGAGGCGGTATAAAAAAAAGGTCTCGCAAGCACGGAATACCGACGGAAGGAATGCGAATGAAACAATGCGATAAGAAAGAGAGGGCGACAAAAAAGGTCAAGAGATAACTTGAATGATATTCAAGAGTACACTCGGAAGAGAAATGACATCGATAGAAACAGTCTTGCGTTATGATTGTTACATTACGACTTTAGTTTGTTCCATTGCATATGAACACGTGTTTTGTATCGTACGGTATTATTATTTCTTTCATAAATATATGTTGCGCGTTTAATTAGCTTCGAATTTTTCTCTTGCAACGTTCTTTATTTCCACAGTGATGTCCTCATTTGTTCATCTTCTTGGAAGAGACAGTACTTCCATCGGCCCGCACCTATCACTCCCTCAGCGTGCCTACATACACACGTCAAAACAGACAGCAACGCCACCATTGCTTTTCGGTAATCGTTCCTTGCGCGAGCCATATATCTTTAGTCCAACACCAGACTATAGCAATTGCAGGCCTCCTTAACCGTGTGGTCAGCGTGACCCAAGATCACAGTGCACAGTGCGACGGATTGCGATTCTAGCCGGAACAAAATCTAATATTGATAAATTCCTTTCGAATCGTTAAAAATAGCAAGATGAATGTAAATTGTTATGAAATTTGATGAAGTATTTGCATGAGAATTGTTATTTTAGTATAGAATGCCTATATGTTCAAAAAGTCATACAATAATAGAAATTGCATACAGTTAATGCGAATAGAAAATTAAAGTAAACAGAAGTTATTTCACAGATTACTATGAAAAGAAAAGTAATATATGTAGTACAGCTCGATTCAACGTTAATGGCTCCTGTCCTTGGTTATTTGGCTAGTGAGCGAGCTCTTTTTTGAGTCATAAGAAAGAAATTTAATCACAAATGTGCATAGGAGGTGTAGAGGGAAGAGGAAGAATTAAAAGAATAGGCCTATCTATTCTCGTATCTGAGGGACACTCATGTCAAGAAAATATGTCATCATTACATTGTTCAGTCAATAGACGTAGTGGTTAGTAACGGGACGTGTGAAAAAATACTGTGTTTTAAGACTGAGTGTACTGCGACCTGACTGCACCAGTTGTGATGAGTAACTCGCTCTTAGCCTATCTACTTACTTTCTGCAGGGGCCAAAAACCCTGAATCAAGCTGTACATTTCATGACTCACACTTAGAAATCTGAAGCGTCTGTTGTAGTGTCGGACCTGCTAGCGCTAGTGTCGTCCTCATCTTGGAGTTTCAGTTGAGCACTTGCAACTGGTGCTTGTATCATTTAATTATCTCAACTGACAGCTGTTTGGTTTTCTTAGACATGGACGTCGATTGATCTGGGATATGCTGGGATCAGAAGATACTAACAACACGTTTAGGACATCTTCCAGTTTCTCTCACGAGAACACTTCCTAGCGTGATCTAACCTGTACTTTCGTAAATCTTTGTCTTGCCTCTTGAGCATCTTCAGATAACATCCCAATAGAAAATATTGCAGTTTCTGAAATCTTTCCTCATGCATCAGTATTTTATGCACGCTGGATGGCATGTAGTACCATGGATATAATTGTACATATAAATGGGCTGTATCATTGGTATACTTCTCAAACACCTCAGTACGTATTAAATATTCACATGAAATGGTGCATAAAATTACAGAAAATCTGTGAATGAGGTCTTCACTAATGCCAGTAATATTGGTTGTCCCTGGGAAAAGTGACATAAGTCAGTTTCCACAAACCTTTTTTGTTAATTTATTGACAACTTACGGAACATCTGCTCGCTTGAAAAAAGAGAAATAAGTATTTCTCCCATTACAATAATTCATACAGAAAAAAATCAAATCGACATAAACAAGTGTAAGTTGTCAATAAATTATCAAAAATGGTTTGTGGAAACTGACTTATGTCACTTTTCCCAGACACTGCAGATATTATAATAATGTTATTGAAAGAATGTGAACATTTCAATATGATACACGAGTTTAGTGCTGTTTACTTACGTAAATTGGTATTAGTCCTAAGGTAAAAGTTTTGATTCTGTGGCGGTGACATAAACGTTTTATTATTTAATATCATATTGTACATCATTTCATTCTCTTACACAACGAACACTCGCCATTATTCACTATTAGCTTATGTTTATTTGTCATTGTACTTACCGAAAGGAAATGTTACATTTGTAAAGTTATGAATATCCACCATATTCAATAATATTGACATAAGAAACCATTGTGAATAACAATCACTAGTTCGCGAGACTAACGGTAGGATTCCTGCACACGTGTCAACTAAAAAACTAGTGGGAACCACTGTCCATAATTTACTTTTGGACAAACTACATACTATTGGAGTTAGATGTATAGTTTTAAAATTATTCCAATCATATTTTAGTAACAGAAGGCAAATGACCAAAATTGAAGATCAATTTAGTGAATACAAATATATTGATATAGGTGTACCGCAAGGAACAATTTTGGGACCTATTTTATTTCTAATATATGTTAATGATCTGCTAAATATAAATTTAGAAAAATTTAATGGATCTATATATTCATATGCGGATGATACAGTAGTTATTTTCAGTGGTTTTTCTTGGCAGGAAGCATATAGAAATGCTAATATAGGTGCTAACATTGTTAAAAAATGGCTTAATTCCAACTTCCTTTCTTTAAATATATCTAAATCAACTTTAGTTCCTTTTTCGTTAACAGCTGCCGGTGTTCAAAATTTAAAATTTAGCGATAAATATAGACTAATAATACACAGTGAAAATTGTTTAGATCCCAAAAGTTGTAAATGTCCACCTTTGAAAGAAGCCACGTATGTCAAATATCTGGGTATCATTATTGATCAGAATTTAAAATGGCCTCATCACATTACTTATATTTGTAAGAGGCTTCGTAAAACAATTGTCATTGTACTTACAATTACCTATTAGAGTTCTACGAAATGTTTATTTGGCCATTATTCAGTCTATCATTCAATATGGTATAACTGTTTGGGGTGGAAGTACAAAAATGAATCTTAGTCCGTTAAATTTACTACAAAAACGAATAATTAAAATTTGTTTGAAGAAACGTTTCGATTATCCAACTAAATTAATTTATTCTGAATTTAATGTATTTAATATTGAACAAATTTATAAGTATACGCTGTTAAAATTTTATCATAAAAATCGTAATAAGTTTGTATTACAGACACACAATTATGACACAAGACGAAATATTAATTCAACATTAGTAGAACCTAAATGTCTCACATCTGCTGGTCTAAAGCATAGCATAAATTTTGGCCCTCGGTTGTACAATGCTTTAGCTAAATTACACCCAGAACTTCTAACATGTAACCCACTAACATATAACAAGAAAATTAAAAACGTGTTAATATCTTCAATTTGATTAAATAAATTTATAGCCTATGTGTATGAATTAATCAACCTATATTATATTTGTATTCTATAATTTTGAAATATATATTAGTCCTACTTTTCACGTGCGATATTATTCTTCTCTAGTGTTAATATTATATTATATAATTCTATTGCCGCTGTAATTATATTTTAGTTCCTATTTTATTTTACTTATTTATTTATATTATTATTATTTTTTATTTTAATATTTATCTGAACTGCGACCGAGCACGAGCGCTGCTCATTCGGTCTCAAATTTTGTTAATACTACTGTATCTTCTTTTTATATTGCTTGTATTATTTTATTTGTATTTCTCTTTGTTTGTTTTGTAATTATATTTATTTATTCTGTATTTGAATTTAAATAAAATTTAAATAAATGAATTAAATAAATTTTGTTGTCACACGAATCGCTGGTAAGTTAATATGGGTCATAATTGCGTGATATATTCTAACCTTGTCATAATCCTCGTCTCCAGTCACTTCTCTCATTTAACCTACTGTAACCTTGTCACAGTTATCGTCCCCCCTGTCACTTTGCTGTCCCCTCATCTAACCCCTCTATCCTCATCACAGTCCTCAATCTCCTGTCACTTACGTAAACCTTAGGCGGAGTAAGAAATAAAACAAATGCCTTTATTACCGTTCGATTAAGCATTAAAACCAATGCAAAATACGTAAGTTTTACAACTCGAACATAATGAACACCAGAGATCGCGACCAATCAAGATGCAAGTTGACGTGGACTATTTAGGCTAGATTGTAAACACTTATACAACGAAATGCGAGAGCCAAGCAGGAATTTCAACGTAACGGACGGGAAAAGAATGGCTTTGATTTTATGACGGAAATTACGATTTACATCGTCTTTTGACTTTTTCAGCTGGTCATTTTTAATTGCTTAATTTTTGGGGGTACGCAGACCAACCCAACACATCAACTGCAGAAATAGAGGCAGATGATATGGATGGATTATTATTTCAATCAAGATTGGTAAGTAAGTTGTGTTAAAATTTGCTCTTTTATTTTCATATAGATATGAGTCGGTATTTTTTTTTTATTTTGGCGGATTCTGACGGAATTCCTAGTGTTAGACTGACGGGGATACAATTTATGTGTTGGCAACACTGGAGCCAAAACAGTGCTGCTCTAGAGCGCTGACAGTTGTAGCCTTACCTTGCAGTTCATGTATGTACAGTGTGCTGAAGAAGGTGAAACTAGTGGTTAAAATTCTGGATAAACTAAAAGAAGAGGGTTATAAGGAGACAGACTGTATACGACTTACTAAAGAGTTATAGATCGGAAGCAGTTGGTCTAGAGCAGGCCTGCACAAGGTTTGCGCTCTCCGAGCCGGCTCACAGCTCATGAGCGGAATGCAGATATTAGCTGCGCTCTGTATAAGGGTGGACTGGAAGAAGGGGTGATCTCGTACAAAATGTGCACAAAAGGAAGTACTATTACGAGTGTTCATGAAATGAATTCCCGTTCAGTCTTTGCAAAACTATCTTGGACTATTATTAATTAATAAAGAAATATTTATTTTACAGAAATAATAGAAATTCTATAGCTACCGGTACTTAAATGTACAATATCATTTTGTTATATTTTTATTTATCAGTACATGAAAACGAGGTTTTATGCTGTTGGCAGCTGAAAGGAAGAGTAGCCTACTGATCATAATGAAACATCAGTTACAGATGTTCGATGCCTGCCTTTATTAAAGTTGATTATATAAAACAGTTGCTCACAAATATAAATGTTGAGCCGAACATAGCAATCATTTTCACAGCCAGCCTGTGTAGTCGTGGATATTATTGCTAATGTTTAGTCTTGTAAAACTCAACCAAGCTAGTAGTATTATTCAAACGATCTTTAGCCCTTAGGTCACAATGAAGATGAATAAGTTCGAGCTGTAAATCGTTAAATGCTAAATATTATGTTTTACTTAACGACACTCACAACTGCAGAGGTTATATCAGAGTCGCCCGTGTGCCGGAATTTTATCCCGCAGGAGTTCTTTTACAGCCAGTAAATCTACTAACATGAGCCTGTCGCATTTAAGCAATCAATCTGGCCCAAAATCGAACCCACAACCTCGGGCATAGAAGTAATTAAGAAAGTACCTCTGATAAGACAGTGCATTTCAAATTCATAAAAAATAAATACCGACTGTACCTACCTCGGGTAATAATGCAGCTTTCAACTCCTGAACCTTTTCACTGAGATCTTCAGCAATAAAACAGTCCTAAGTATCTTTATGTCTGGACTCGTAATGACGCATTATGTTATGTTTCTTTCTACCTTTCAAAATGTTGTGGCAGATAAGGCACTAGAGTATTTACTCCAGCAGCTATGAAAAAATAAGCATTTTCCCTTGCAATATTGAAAGAAGTTGCCTGATGATCACTTTTCCCTCTTTTACATTCCTCCATAGATTAGCAGTAGGTAAGCAACGTAAAACAGTTATTGAGAATACACACTGCACTCCACTAGATAGCTGAGTGGTCGTTTCCCTCTCCTCTACCTATATCAAGTCTATGTCATATCTTCTTCTTCGTTTCGGCGAGCGCCGAAGGAGCGCGCGCGCTCGTTGAGCGCTGTTTGTGCAGGTATGGTCTAGAGTCGTGCATAACCGGTTACGAAAGATAGAAAAGACGTATTGCTACTGAAAGCCTGGCGCTATAGACAGTATGCGAAGTTCTTGCGTCTCGCGGAGTGATCCAATGTTCGGTTTACCGAATGTCCGAGTCTCACTCGGCTGGACGGCTCTGGATCATGAACGACAGATAATATTGAGCCATCCAGGAGCTCCAAGAATCGTTACAAGGACGCGATTATCATCGTGTACCTTTCAGTTGATATTTCCTCCTCCCTCCTCATTAATTGAAGCACGCATCATGAAACTACAATCATTAGACTTGAGAGTGCTTTTACTTTTGTTAATAACTTTTTATCTCCCTAAAAACGATTTATTAGAGAAATAATAATACATCTACTTAGAATAATTAAAAGACATAGGCTATATTAACAAATACTCTTTCAGAGGTAGCCTATGTATTTTGAGTTTAAAGTGTGAACGTTACAATAATAAGTGTATACATATTTGCTCTTCACTTTTGTAAGTAATTGTAATTTATTTTATTTTTGTATTTGTTTACATGTCAGAGTTCAACTATGCATTACGTTTATTTGCTTCGTTGTTAGCCTACCGGTGTCCATTAGTTGATTTATATATTAGTTAAGAAGATAAATGTACCAAAGTTTCCAATCAATTATAATCCTGTTTCAAGCTAACTTAGTTACTTACTCACTTACGGCTTTTAAGGAACCCGCAGGTTCATTGCCACACCCACATAAGTCCGCCATCGGTCCCTATCCTGTGCAATATTAATCTAGTCTCTATTATCATATCCCACTTCCTTCAAATTCATTATAATATTATCTTCCCATCTACATCTCGGCCTCTCCAAAGGTATTTTTCCCTCCGACCTCCCAAATAATATTCTATATTATTAACATTATCAGTTTTCTTTAATTAAAATTAACAAGAATTAATATTAAATACAGCGTTTAATATTCATCATTATTGTCACTAAACACAGTTAATAATATTAGTTTTGTTTAATTAAAATAAGTAGAGTGGCGCTAAATATTTGATTTCAGTCATATTGTCTGAACAAAATTGATGATAATTTTCCTTAATTAAAATAAGTAACGAAGCTTTTGGTAAATTCCTTACATTCTCATCATGGATCTAATCTCACTGTGAAACAATTGAAGGGTTCAGATCCATAGTGGGCCAAGCGCCATTTATTACAATTGGAGAAAGCAAGGGTAAAAGTTAAGTGAATAACATAGTTTAATGAAAATTGACATATCATTTAGTTTTACTGTGCGTACTTTATATTACTTGCTATATGTTTCATTGAGTTATGGTATTCATTTAATTTTAACCCTTGTTTTCTCCGCTTTTAATATATGGCGCTTGGCCCACTATGGCTCTCAACCCTTCAATTGAAATAATAAATTATCATAAAACATTCCATTGCTTTTATTCTGTCTAGTTTTAGAAATAATCTGTTTATTTTCTGTGGAAAAGCGGCATTGGTAGTTGGTGAAATTTAGAAAGCCACATAATGTAATTGAATCTTTTCGTACAATAGAGTTTCGAATCATATACTTTATCTAAAGGGAAATAAATTATTTCATGTAAGAGTTGGAAGTACATGGCGAATTTCATGCAAGAAAAGTTTAAAAGGCAAAATATATGGAAAAAATCATCACCCTTTTTCCTGGTATTAATACGCATCAATTTCAGAATACAGATTTCCCTTATGGGTAAAACGAAAGAGATGCCTTCTGGATTTTTCCGATCTCATATGCGTAGTCCGCAGAGTAGGGTAAGGTCTTGTTACGAGTTCTATTGCTCATCTCACTAGTAATAATCTTCATTGAACTTTTACACCAGTTACTTCCACTTTCATGAATATCGACATCAATAACAGAGATACGTAACTGTTTCTGTTTATGTTACTTCAAGGAACTATGCTTGTGAATAACTTCACCTTGCGGTATGTATATTCAGCTGCGAGTGTGGATCCCGTCTGTTTTGTTTCACAGATAATTTCCAGTTACGGGGAGTGAACTGTGAACAGTAATGTAATCAGCTTTCAACTCAAATGCGAAAGCGGTTTGCGAACGTTTCTATCTTATTACTTACACATCTGGTTTTTTTATCGTTCTTTGAAATAATTCAGGCCTTCAATTATAGGGTGTAACAGAAAATAACTATTTATAATTCCCTAATGTAATAGAGGGTATGAAATTAAACACTTTTTTTTTAATAAAGAATGAACGGAAATATTTCGTTTTCAAGTGGTTGTGGTATGAAGGAAAAAATTAAAGAATCCTAACTTGTAAAGATACTTTATTTACATTCTGCGGTTATACAGTAGTTTTTTTTATCTAATACCAGATATTAAAAAAAAATAGTATTGACAAACTATAGGGATTGTTCAAAATTGCGAACGCCATTGTTGACACACTAAATAACGCCGTATGATCGAACGACGAATCCTTCGAAGTATCTGTGGTCGGTTACGAAGATCTTCAAAAACAAGAATAATTCTAGCAACTAGGCCTATAATTCTTCTACTGTGTCGATGTGTGTTTCATAAACAATTGATTTAATACGAGCTCAAACACAAAAATCAACTGGAGTCATATCTGGGAAACGTTCCGGCTAAGCAACTCGACCCGCCCTCCCTATCCAACGATTCGGAAAATTACCTACATTAAATAATTTCGACAATTTAAGGCGAAATGTGCGGGGGCACCGTCGTGTTGAAAGATCATGTTTCTCCGAATATTAATCGGGACATCTTCAAGTAACTCCAAAAGCATTTCCGCAAAATATATATATATATATATATATATATATATATATTAAAAATATGTTCATTCAATTACGCAGGCATAAGATATGGCTCCACCTGTAGATAGTTATCAAGAAATGCAACCCAAACATTCCCAAAAACTTCCATTTCTCCACAACTTTAGAATTCGTGTCACTTCAAATGTGACTGTTGAGTGTGTTAAAAAAGTAATCTCTTGAAAAACATGCCCTGTCTGTCCATAATAAGTGTCTAACAAAATGCAGCCATAATGTGAGATATAAACTCTGTTTTTCATACGAAGCATTGCCGGACACTACGTTATAAAAAATGTTTATTTTCATGTCCTATATCACATTAGACAATTAGGAATAGATATTCTGTTACATCCTTTATATCTTTCTTAACTACGGTTCATATCTGACTTTCCCCAGTGCTCAGACATAGGCACCTTACCGGTCACTCTCTTACTTTATAATGGTTCTTAGCTCGAGTGCCCCACTCATATAGAGAGCAGCAATATTTGGAGAAATCACTCTACATTTCTAGGAGTAATCCTATGACTTTCTAGACCTCCACAGATATTTTGCTCAATTGAGAGCTTTTAAAAAGCAAATTCATATTGTTGTATTTTTTTTTCATACGAATAACATTAGTAATAGGCACGTCCACCAACCAACCAACCAACCAACCAACCAACCACGTGACGTGACGCATAACCTAAGTTACCTTGTCAGGTTTACAGAACAAACATGAAGAGGCCAGCCTCCAATAATACAAAATCATCACAATACAAATATTATATAAACACAACAGAAATGATTAGAGTAATTGGCCAGTGAATTATGATCATTTGAAAAGAAAATGTTTGGATTCACCTATAATTCTCATAGTGAAACTTTAGCCTATTGACATTTAAATATATAATTAATGCTCGACAGGGTAGCGCAGTTTTATTGACCATGTTGCATTGGCATACTGAAAGGCTGAATTGTCGCCATAACTTCTTGTATTGAACATACTAATAACGACATTTGATTAAAAGATCTCCTTTAGTTCTAGTAGAAAGTTTTGGATGTTAAAAGAATGGAACAATTTATGAAGTTCATGTAATACGTCCACCATTGAGGTTAGGATGTCTAAACATGGAATGAGTGGGCCCCGGTTCAATTCCTGATTGACACAAGTTACCTCGTCGAGAGTTCTTCAGAGGTTTCCTTAACTCAATTGAAGCAGAATTACTGGGTAATTACTGTTGGACCTCGGACTTATTTCGCCATCATAATTGAAGAGTCCACTGCAAGAATGATGGATGTCATTTGGAATACATTTTGCAGGAGAAGCAATTGAAAGTTTGAAATGCTTAGCGCTCAAAGCTTAACTGTGATTTTCCGATCATTACTGGACAATGACTATCTATGTACATTCTATATGTCTTAAGCTATGCATTGACAGTCTTGGTTCATTTTCCACAAGAAAGTGACATCCGTCATTCTTGCAGTGGATTCTTCAATTACACTTACCCTCTTTCATTATCATTCCCGTTTCTTTCTCATATTTCGGGCTTGCTCTGATGTAGGTTCGGCTGCGATCCTCTACCGAAATTGGACCACGTGGTATGTTGTAATTAGTTGCCGGTGATAGTACTATGTACCCTAGGCTCTCCTCTGGGGCTCATAGTAACTCGTGGGTTTCGAGGGACCGAAGTGTTGCCTACATGGAAAGGTAAGAAAGAATTCTGCAAGCTGTAGAGGAGTTCGGTGGCGGCGCGCAGGAGAATCTGAAGCGTGGGAGCCTTAGGGCATGCACATCATTCCATTGTGGATAGTACAATGGGCCCAAGTAAGCTGTTGCATTCGAGAGCAATCCCTTCCCTCAAGGCGGACTAGTAGATAGCAATAGGCACAAAACTGTACAGTAGTGGCAAGAAAAATCGGACCGACTCTTGTAGTTGATTTCAGAGCCTTGTTCACTCTAGAGCACGATAGACTGGTAACTAACACTTTCGTGGTTCGAATCCTGTCCGCGAAGGAAACTTTTTTTTGTTACTTATTGAAATTTATTCCCAATACTTTTCGATTGCTGCGATATTTTACTACTTAATTAACTTATTATTCCCAGAACATGAATTTTACCAGCAATCGAAAAGTATTGGGAATAAATTTTAATAAGGAACAAAAAAGAAAAGTCTCCTTCCTAGGCAGGATTCGAACCACGAAAGTGTTAGTTACCAGGCTAATGTGTTCTGAAGTGAACAAGGCTCTGAAATCAGCTACAAGAGTCGGTTCGGTTTTTTTTTTTTTTTGCCACTACTGTACAAGTTACAGTTTCTTTTAAGTTTATTTATACATGCTTTAACATTTGTGGTTATATCGCGTGTTAGTATCTGTGGGTATACTAGTAAGCCATTGTTATTATTGTTGAGTTCCTGTTTCTGATGGCTTGTGTTACGTCTCAGATTTTAGATTTTGGTTAATGTTTATGATATGCATGATTGAAGCGGTGATAAATGATGGTAGGCTATATACAGAGTGTTTCCGAGGTGGTGCTAAAAAACTTTCAAGGATGATGGCGAAGGGCACATGTATCAATTTCAGATGAGGAACCATGGTCCGGAAATGACTGAGTCGAAAGTTATAAGCAAAAATAGTTGTGTGAAAATGCAATTGTAATTTGGCACCACGTGCCCTTCTTCCCTTAACTTTTGGAACAGTCGTGGAAAAATTATATGGGCCGGATGTCTCCTAAGTGGGTACTTGTCCCGATACAATCTGTGAGCTTGTCTACTGTTCCCATTGGCTCATCCGTATTCGAAAATCAGATCTGCTTATTCCGCTCTCATGTACTCTTCCATTTCACTGGGACTGATCGACTGGACACAGCAACTTGTACGCATACACTGCTGTCTACAAACGTGCATATCAGGACCGACCATGTCCGTTACACATTACGCTATCTGCTTTGCTTTAGTGTAGTTTCCTGTCCCCATCCCTCAGACAGCGCACTGAATGGAATACTGTAAGTAGACAACGTAAACAACGTCAGATGAATATAGTATATGTAAGTTGTACAGATAAATACATATAAATAAGGTGTACATAGGAATAAAATTATTTCATTTCCACACAACTATTTTCGACTCGGTCATTTCCGGACCAGGGTTCATGGTCTCAAATTGATACATGTGCCCTTCGCCATCATCCCTGAAAATTTGTAACACCACCTCGGAAACACTCTGTATATGGCATGGCATTATATGGTGGGATGGGCAATGAAGTCTTCACTCATCACATTAAGTCCACACCTGTGGAGTAACGGCAAGCGCGTCTGCCAGCGAAACCAGGTGACCCGGGTTCGATTCCCGGTTGGGGCAAGTTACCTGGTTGAGGTTTTTTCCGGGGTTTTCCCTCAACCCAATAGGAGCAAATGCTGGGTAACTTTCGGTGTTGGACTCCGGACTCATTTCACCAGCATTATCATCTTCATCTCATTCAGACGCTAAATAATCTAGATGTTGATAAAGCGTCGTAAAATAACCCGCTACTATTACTCATGACATTAATATTATTACAGAGGGGAATAATAAAAATATGTATTAAGAAAAAAATGGATTATCATACACGCCTCATATACAAGGAATTTAATGTACTGAATATTAAACAAATATACATACATAACCTATTACAATACTACCATAAAAATAATAACTATTATGACCATGGTTATAGTACAAGAAGACACATTACATCATGTCCTTTGTTTGAACCCTAATGAATTCTGAAGCAGGACTAAGGCATGCCTCTAATTTCGGCCCGAGATTGTATTTCATTAAAAAGAATCAGAATTAGCATCTCCCAATAATAAACTATTTAAAAAGCAAGCATTTCAACTGATTTTAAATACTGATTAGTATTCTAATAAATTTTAATTTAATTTAATTTCATTTTGTGTGTATATATATATATATATATATAATTTTTATATGCTACATTTATCTCTTAGATTAAATTAAAAAAATGATGTTATGAAACTTTCAAAATTCAATAAATAAAATATAAATACAGTATCATTTAGGTATATAATATATTACTCCACTATATTATTGCATTTTATTTTGTATTTATTTTACAATTATATTATTGGATACTTTTTCATTTTACTTTATTATTGTTTAAAGGGGCCATCGCCCCTTGTACTTTTTAGTTAACCTAACCTTCTGTGTATTTTATATAATTTTATTGTATTTCTTGTATTATTATTTTGATATTTTTCACTTTATTTTGCTTACTTACATTTGATTGCTTAAATTGAACAATTAAGTAATTGTTATAGTGTAGACTATAGTGTAACTTGTAATATTACTTTTTATTTATTCAAAGTAATACTCCACTTCCGGCCACAAGCTTTTGCTTCATCGGGAGTGCCAACGAAAAGTGTATTATTATTATCTTTCAAATAAAAATTAGTATTACTATTTTTTTTTAGAGTCGGATATAATTTGTTTTTAAATTTAGTCGTAAATACGCCATAAATATAACAAAATAAGTTAGACGAATTTAAATATTCAGGAGACATATTAGGACTGTAACTAAATAAAATACTGTTGCATCATAGCATACACAAATTATAATTGTAAGCAGTTCATTGCATATTTTTCTGTCTATTGTTTAAGTACTGTTTAAGTAAGTCTGTCACTTAGACATAGTTGAATAAAATTAAACAGAGTGAAATTTCAAAGAAATTCTAGAAATAATAATATATGAAATCCACAGACCGCAAAGAACTGTACCCCACAAAGGCGAATATATTGTAGGCTACTATTGAAATTATGTTACTAAAAACTGTTAGTTAATCTCATTCTTTACATCCCAACACCTGTCATACTATAATTACAGTAGATACAAACTAGATGAGATGTTTTGGTGGGATTACCTAGAATAAATGCGAAACTAACGTCATCTGTGCCGAGAGCACGGTTGTGGTAGTAAACATATTATGTAATCGATTTTCCCGACAGCTTTAGGTGATATCGCAAAACGGATTACACCTTCGAGATTACAGCATAAAATGCATTAAGTTAATGCATTTTTTCCATGTGCAAATTTCTTCGTTTCACAGCGTTATTATTTCATGTCTGTGAACAGACTAAATTGTAAAATATAAATAAATACACTATGTTATCTTCTGAGGGAGTAGAATTAATTATTTTTAGCCTTCTGATTATTTAGCCTAAATTATCTGTTAGTTTTCATAAGTATTTTAATTGGTTATTTGAACGACGCTGTATCGACTACTGAGTTATTTAGCATAGACCAAATTGGTGATAGCGAGATAGTATTTGGCGAAGTGTGTTAGAGGATTCGTCATAGATTACCTGACATTCGTCTTTCGATTGGGGAAAACCTCGGAAAAGACCCAACCCGGTAGTCCGCAAACGAGAATAGTTCCCGTGCCCGAGCGCAACTTCGAATTAGCAGGCAAACGCGCTACCCTCTGAAAGCAAATATTCTGATGGGGGGGGGGGGCAGATAAAAAAAAGTTAAGTTTTTTTCTTCCATCATGTTAATAATGTCAAAAGAAGTGTTTTTACCAATTTTGGTCACTCCAGCCCAATTACGAGGCCGTTTACAAAATAAAAAGTCTAATTACATGGAAAGATTTATTGAAACAGATACAGCAATTGTTGGGGTGCAAAAAACGAAAATGACCTTCATTTTGGTGGAATAGTTCTTATTTTGATTTTGCATAGCGTTTTTGCTTGAATTTCACGATTTTTTTCGAGATTATATTTATTTATATTTTATTTATTATTTTTTATATTTAACCTATATGTATGTCGATAAACACATAGTGTAATGACACAGTAAGAAATATATGAATATACAGTGTACACATTTATAAATCAGTTATCATTATGCGAGATGACTTAAGGAAAAGTGAAGTTGTTTCGTATCAGAGTATATAGCACGTGCCGTGTCGTCCGTCTTTTGTGTACCTGGCGAGTACAGCAGCGTACAGAACGAAGGAACCCCGGTCCGTTCATAGTAACACTGCAACGCAATATGTGCAGTTCTGTTATCCTGCAGGATAGGCGAAGAAGATTCAGCTTCGACAACTTACGAGACTATATCGTCGTTTACTGCAACGCTAGTAATTCCATCAATGATGACGAGGTATGTGCTACAGTACGTCATTTTTCTTTTCATTCTGACTGTACGGAGATATAGTAGCATGTTGACGTCGTCTGTTTACGATTAAAACCTGTTCAGCCAATGGTCTGAATGAAAAAATTGTAACATATAGTAAAAGTGCACCTACATTCAACGATAATTCATCCCGCATCCGCTGTCTAGTTATCACACAATTACAAAATTTTCTAATATGCCCCATTTAGCAGCCAACGAGAGATACTCGTATTTCTTATAAAAGTAAACCTTCCTAAAATAGTGACTCAAAATGAACTAAATGATCTCGCTAGGGACTTAGAACTACTTAAGAACAAGGCTGAGTTACTAGGGTCACGACTTAGGCAGTTTCACTAATTATCTTGAAAAAAAAATGATAAAATTACCTAATTTCGAGTTTGTCAGCATCCTCTGGAAAGGTTGTTTGCTATGTAGGACAATCTTGTATTCTGTAATGAGTTGATAGACTAATGCAGGCCTGCACAAACGGCGCTCATTGAGCGCGGCCGCTCTTTCGGAGCGGGAGAGCCGTCTAACAGTTCGCCGGAAAGATATGTCGGAATGACGTTGGCCTGCTATAGGTAGAGGATAGTCCACGCAGCTATCTGGTTTAGTGTGTATTATCAGTAGCTATTTCACTTTGCCTGTCTATGGTTACATAATGGAGAAATCTAAAAGACGGAAAAGTGATCATTAGGAAAATTCTTTCAAAATTTACGTGGGAAATTGCTTATTTTTTCACACCAGCTGGAGTCAATACTTATCTGCCACAAAAGTTTGAAAGAAAGAGGAAAACATAATATAATGCGTCATTACTAGTCCACACATAGATTTACGATGGTTTTTTTTTTATGAAGATCGCAGTAAAAAAGTTCAGGATTTGAAAGTTGCATTATTACATGAGGTAGGGTACGTTAGAATTTATTAATCTTCAACAATTTAAATATCTCTCTTCAGGGAAAAGGCCAGCTCATTGTCGATATGTTTAATAAATTACGGGATTTCAGTCGTAAACTTACACTTTTCGTAAGTCAGTTTCGGGAAGTTAATATGGCTCACTTTCGAACGATAGAAACTGCTCGTGATGAAGCCATGTTAAATGATTATGTGCAAATATTAATTGATATTCAGAATGAATTTAATCTAGGTTCCAAGATCTTGTCTTAATTGGAAAGAAATTTAAAGTTATAATAAAACATTGTCATACAATTTACAGGTCGGCCTGGTTGGCGCGTTGCTATAGCGATGGCCTTCTATGTCCGAGATTGCGGGTTCGATTCCGGGCCAGGTGGATGGAATTTAAGTATGCTTAAATGCGACAGGCTCATGTCAGTAGATTCACTGGCATGTAAAAGAACTGCGGGATAAAATTCCTGCACATGGGCGATGCTGATATAACCTCGCCAATTGCGCCAATTAACGATTTACAGCTCAAACTTATTGACCTTCGATGTGGCCTAAGGGTTAAAGATCGTTTGAATAATGTTACTAGCCTGGTTGAGTTTTACAAGACTAAACCTTAGCAATAATATCCACTATTACACAGGCTGGCTGTGAAAATGATTGCTATATTTGGCTCATTATTTATATTTGTGAGCAACTGTTTTCTATAATCGACTTTAATAAAGACAGGCATTGAACATCTGTAACTGATGTTTCATTACAATCAGGAGCCTACTCTTTCTTTCAGCTGCCAACAGCATAAAACCCCATTTTCATATACTGATAAATAAAAATATAACAAAATGATACTGTACATTTAAGTAGCTATAGAATTTCTATTATTTCTGTAAAATAAATATTTCTTTATTAATTAATAATAGTTCAAGATAATATTGTAAACATTGAACGGGAATTAATTTCATGAACACTCGTATTAGTATTTCCTTTTGTGTACATTTTTTACAAGATGACCCCTTCTTCCAGTCCACTCTTATACAGAGCGCAGCTAATAATATCTGCAATCCGCTATAATGAGCTGTGAGCCGGAGAGCGAAAACCTTGTGCAGGCCTGGACTAATGGATGCCATGGAGATTCAACACATCGGACGAGTGTCGCCTTTTTATAGACTCATCCAAAGCCAGTCTTAAAGCATTATTACTACATAATGGCATAAATTACCGAGTATTCAAGTCGGACATTCAGTATCCATGAGATAACATTAAGGTATTAATTAACTATTTGAATAATGCTAAGTACAAGTGGTGTGTATGTTCAGATTTGAAAGTAGTTGCTTTAATATGAGGTCTTCAGCAGGGTTACACAAAATACTGTTGCTTTTTGTGTGAGTGGGATAGTCGTTCAAGAGATAAACACTATAGGTGCAATGCATAGACATTTCGCTAGCCCGCGCTACGAGTGTGCTAAACTAGCCCCGGCTATCGAGCGATTACTTGTACAGGATTCATATCATACCATATCGCTAACACTGGTTTATGAATACGAAAAATGTTAGTTCGCTGATCATCCCCCGGAAGCCCGTGCTAAGAATGTCTATGAATATGGCCCTGTGTAACTAAGTTGTGGCCCCTTAGGCAGAAGTTAGAACCAGGGATTAAAAATGTTATTCGTATGCCATTGATAGATGAGACCAAAATAATATTACCAGCATTGCTTATTAAACTGGGACTTATGAAAAATTATGTAGAGGGTATGAATAGAGATGGAGAAGCTTTTAGGTACCTCTTTCATAAATTCCTACGACTCAATGATTCTAAAATAAAAGAGGGAATCTTCATACGTCCACAAATTAGAAAGTTAATGCTTGATTAGCGTTTTCATGAACTTCTAACAGGCAAGGAGGAAATCGCTTAGGAATCATTTCAGTTAGTTGTACATAATTTTCTTCGAAACAACAAAGTGACAAATTACAGGGAATTAGCGGACAATATGCTGATGGCATACAATAGAATGGGGTGCAACATGTCTCTTATAATGCATTTCTTCCATCCCACCTGGACTTCTTCCCTGACAATCTTGGAAAAGTAAGTGATGAACATGGGGAACGTTTTCACCAAGATATTGCTACTCTAGAAAGAATATATCAGGGTAAATGGAGCACTGCGAAGATTTCGGATTATTTCTGGTCAGTACTAAGGGATGCCCCAGAAGTAAAATACAGAAAAAGGCTAAAAAAAACACGTCCGTATGGTACAGTATTACTTAATATGACATAATATTTAAAATTTCTAGGATTTTGGTTTTTATTAAATATCTTTTCTTGAATATCTTTCGAACTAGACCCGATAGACACAATCTAATGACATTTTCGGAATCAGCACATCAATTTCCATAAGAATCAGCTACCTTGACCTCGAAGGTATGAAAAAAACATTTACTTATTTGGTGGCGAATGAGAAAATCATTGATAATATATTATAAAGTTCAAAATATCTTGAAAACAAAAACCAACTAAGCATTTTCGTTATCATTTTCGAATTTAGAAGGTCAAATTACACTGTACTTAATTGCTTTTACTTCCGATACATGCAACTTGTTAACATTTGTTGACCAGTGATAGTCGGTCACTTTTCTTATTTTATCTGTATCGCGTGGAGGTTGCACTCTTAATACACCTACCTGTACGGTCTATATTCGAATGAAATATTCGACCGCCTCTTCTATACACGTACACATACATGCACACACATCTAGAGGTCAGAACCTCAGGTTCGTATTCAGTATGAATGTGTAGGTATTATTATTGTGTGTTGGGCTTTCCGGTTTTAATGACATAATACTATTTATTCTGAGTGTGCGCCATTTATTTTAATTTCAGCTGTTGTGTTTTTAACACAAAAATTGAGAATGCCATAGAGAGTTCAATATGCGTTATCAGAATTTCCGTCAGTAATTGAAATGTGTTCAAGAGATTTTCATTCAATTATTTTCCTCTTTACATTGTATTCTCTGAAGGTAATATTTCATAACTTCTATGAAATCGTTAACTCAATTACGAAGGAATTTTACGAGCATGTTTTATAATATAAGCGTCTGAATTACTGTGCTCGTAGTTATTAACCAATCAGACATTCGATATAATAAATAATTCGAATGCCTGCAGCGACTCTTAACGAAATTAATCATAAGCAATTATACACTAAAGCAAGTGTCATACCGTACTTAATTGCGCAGGATATTACCTAGTATGTAGCTTTGAAGAATGAGGAACGACGTAAAACCACAGCACACCAATAGTAACAGTCAACGTATTTCTTCAGCGTGATTTTTCGTTGAAATTTCATATAATTATTTGAACTTACTTACAACTTACATACAAATGGCTTTTAAGGAACCCGCAGGTTCATTGCCGCCCTCACATAAGTCCGCCATCGATCCCTATCCTGTGCAAGATTAATCCAGTCTCTATCATCATATCCCACCTCCCTCAAATTCATTTTACTATTATCCTCCCATCTACGTATCGGCCTCCCCAAAGGTCTTTTTCCTTCCAGCCTCCCAACTAACACTCTATATGCATTTCTGGATTCGCCCATACGTGTTACATGCCCTGCCCATCTCAAACGTCTGGATTTAATGTTCCTAATTATGTCAGGTGAAGAATATAATGCGTGCAGTTCTGCGTTGTGTAACTTTCTCCATTCTCCTGTAACTTCATCCCTCTTAGCCCCAAATATTTTCCTAAGAACCTTATTTTCAAACACCCTTAATCTCTGTTCCTCTCTCAAAGTGAGAGTCCAAGTTTCACAACCATACAGAACAACCGGTAATATAACTGTTTTATAAATGCTAACTTTCAGATTTTGTGACAGCAGACTAAGTGACAAAAACTTCTCTACCGAATAATAACAAGCATTTTCCATATTTATTCTGCGTTTCATTTCCTCCCGAGTGTAATTTATGTTTGGTACTGTTGCTCCAAAATATTTGAATTTTTCCACCTCTTCGAAGGATAAATCTCAAATTTTTATATTTCCATGTCGTACAATATTGAGGTCACGAGACAAAATCATATACTTTGTCTTTTCGGGATTTACTTCCAAACCTATCGCTTTACTTGCTTCAAGTAAAATTTCCGTGTTTTCCGTAATCGTTTGCGAATTTTCTCCCAACATGTTCACGTCATGCGAATAGAGAAGAAACTGATGTAACCCGTTCAATTCCAAACCCTCTCTGTTATCCTGAACTTTTCTAATGGAATATTCTAGAGCGAAGTTAAAAAGTAAAGGTGATAGTGCATCTCCTTTCTTTAGCCCGCAGTGAATTGGAAAAGCATCAGATAGAAACTGGCCTATACGGACTTTACAGATATTGTCAGGCATTTGTTGAGAGAGATGTTTGTTTGTGAGGAAGCAAACATACTGTCCGTTAAAGAATTTAATATACCGTATAGTAAAGGAATGCAATGACTATCTAGCAGTTCTCAGTATAATATATACAGAATGAACGGTAATTAATATTATTAATTTCAGGGGGGTTATTCTTTGAGATATTTGAAACAAAAGAGTACCTATAATAAAATTTTGTTCGTTTTTGTTTTATATGAAACATTTCATAGCGTGTTTTAAGAAAGCCATTTATTTAATATCAAGTATTCTCCGTCAATAAATGACAAAGAGAATGTTAGTTTTGTCCTATTAGTGTGTAAATATTTGATCAGAACACAAGATGTAACTTTTCATTCTGAAAAGGAATTTTAAAATGTTACAATTGTTCGAGTCCCTTGAGGCAGAGTCTCAGATAATAAAAAAGTAAAAAGACAAAATACAAGTTTACCTGCAACACGGTAACGCCCTGTCTTTTGTTTAATTATGCCGATCAAAGTGACGGCAATTTAATTATAATTGTAGGTAATGTACAAGAGATCATGGAATCATTGAAGATTGAGACAATTGTTTTTGTAATTTTCAAGGTATATTTTTAAACTCTTATTATATCGGAATGTACTATTTTATTTTAAAATGCTTAGTCAATCAGTACACATTGGGATCATAATGTGTTTAATAATAAAGGAATGTAGGCAAGTACTTCTTGATTAATTACACATCGATTTTACACAACTTTTATCGCTATTCAGTGTTAATTCGTTGCGGCAATAATTGCCTGACAATACTTGCTACTTCTTGCGGTTCTAAACACTATAGTCAAACTACCGCGCATATCACGATCTACTCGTACTTCCGAGAATAAGTCATAATTTACAGACGAGAACATACTTCTGAATATTTATTTACGGAAAAATGACATTGTGTGGAATCCTTCATAAGACAGGATTTATTTTTATTATTCTTCTCGTCCTTCACTTGAAGTTTTCAAGCTTCATCATTGCTTCCAATTAAATTATATGGCATAATTATATCTTGGTTTGAAAACCTGTTGTGGTTCTGAGAGTGTTTATAATGAGAGAATAGCTTCATAACTTGAAACGTCTTGTATAAGGACTCCCTAATCATAGGAATTTACTTAATGATTAGCCCGGGAATATATCCTTGAATTGCTAACCCTCAAACGCGAACACATTGTATGGCCAAGCCTTGAACCTTGGGAAAGGTAAAAGTAACTTTAATGTTAATTCAATAACATCGTCTTCTTGCAACCTGGGCTGTAACCTTGTAAAAGTAAACATTCTCCTGCTGTAAGAGAGATAAGCTCAAAGCTCTGTCTCCCGACGTGCCTCTAATGATGATTCTGCGCATTCTGGAACTACCTAGGTAGAAAATAATTTATATTATATAAAATTGAATAGCAAGGTATATAATACACCCGACTATCTTGGGACTTCGACAATAATTGCATATACGGGGTGGAAGGTTTTAAATGACATTAACTTCATAGAGTAAATACAAAAGCTAAAAGAAACACAATTTTCCTTTCCCATTTTGCGTTATTTATTTTTATTTAGTGGAAAATCGGCTTTGTTTCTAGAAAAAAATTGCAATATCGTAGTAAATACAATAGCAGCTGTCAATGCATGGAAACCCCCCCCCCTTCTCTGCAGCAGAGAGGTTATGTATAGTGAGGGTCACATAAGAACAGTTCATAAACAGCAAATATTGTCGTCTTGTCAGTGTTGCCAACTGTTGCCAGATATCACAGGATCCTACGTACTAAATGACTTATTTACTTCCCGTACTTTATGTTGGAAGGTTATTATTCTAAATAATTCAATAATTTGTAGCATATTTTCGTAGGCAAACTATACGTGAAAGGGAACAACATGTCAAGTATTTTGTCTGGCAATACGAAATTCATTGGTTTGACTAAACAATTGACTCACGATACCTAACCTAAAAATGGATTTTGTTTGACCACATGAAATTATTAGTACTAACTCCGAAAACTTACCTGACTATAGTCTTGAATTATAACCACAACACAACACATAAAATAACTATTACGTATTAATATTAATACTTATACGTAACTAGTCTTTATAGAACAGGAGGGGTAACATTAGTAGCAAAAGAACTAGCTAGATATAGAATAGACTTCGTAGGAGTACAAGAGGTTAGGTTAGATGGGAATGGCATATCACAAATAGGAGATTACTTGTTGTATTATGGGGAAGGAAACAATAATCACCAATTAGGAACAGGATTCTTTGTTCATAAAAGAATAAAATCAGCAGTAAAAAAGGTCGAATTTATCAGTGACAGGTTATCATATTTAGTACTTAAGGGTAGATGGTGCGACATCATAGTTATAAATGCTCACGCCCCTACAGAAGAGAAAGACGACTATATAAAGAATAGCTTCTATGAGGAATTGGAACATACTTTTGATCAGTTCCCTAGATATCACATGAAAATTTTATTGGGGGATTTCAATGCTAAAGTAGGACGGGAGGATATTTTTAGACCAACTATTGGAAAAGAGAGCCTACACGCAATTAGTAGTGACAATGGAGTTAGATTAGTCAACTTTGCCACATCCAAAAAATTAATTGTCAAAAGTACAACATTCCCCCATAAGGATATACATAAATATACTTGGACTTCTCCAGATGGATTGACACACAACCAAATAGATCACATCTTGATAGATAAACGGAGACATACTAGTATAGTAGATATTCGAACTTTCAGGGGTGCAGACTGTAATTCTGACCATTATTTGGTGATTGGAGAATTAAGAGAAAGATTATCAGTAGCCAAGCGAGTAGAGCAACAAGTTAATATTACTAAATTCAATATTTTGAAATTAAAGGACGAGGAAGCTAAGCAAAATTATCAGGTCGAAATTTCGAATAGGTTTGCCACTTTAGAAAGTTCCGACGAAGTTGAGAAAGAATTAGATGTTAATAGCGTGTGGGAAAATATCAGAGATAGTATCAAAATTGCAGCTGAGCAGAGCATAGGTTATTATGAAACTAAGAAAAAGAAACCGTGGTTTGATGAAGATTGTTGCATGGTAGTAGAAAGAAGGAAACAGGCAAAATTGAAATTCTTACAGGATCCAGTTGAGGAGAAGAGAGATAATTATTTCAATGAAAGACGGGAAGCAAGTCGTACACTTAGGAATAAAAAGAGAGGTTACTTGAAGGAAAAACTGAATGAGGTAGAAACAAATAGTAAGAATAAAAACATTCGAGATTTATATAAGGGTATAAAGGAATTTAAGAACGGATATCAGCCAAGGGTAAACGTGATCAAGGATGAGAATGGTGACTTGCTTGCAGACTCTCCATCAATCCTAAACAGATGGAAAAACTATTTTGCGCAACTACTAAATGTACATAGGCCAAATAGAAATGATCGGGACGAAATTGAAATACAAACTGCTGAGCCATTTATACCCGAACCCACGCTTTCAGAAGTCGAAATTGCGATAGAAAATCTGAAAAAGTACAAGTCTCCAGGTATCGATCAAATTCCAGCAGAATTAATACAAGAGGGTGGGAGTGCATTATATAGCGAAATTTATAAACTTGTACTTGCTATTTGGGAAAAGTAAATTGTACCAGAACAATGGAAGGAGTCCATAATTGTACCTATTTTTAAAAAGGGGGACAAAACCAACTGTGGTAACTTTCGAGGAATATCACTTTTGTTGACGTCGTACAAAATTTTGTCCAATATTCTTTTGAGAAGATTAACTCCGTACGTAGATGAAATTATTGGGGATCATCAGTGCGGTTTTCGGCGTAATAGATCGACTATTGATCAGATTTTTTGTATTCGACAGATAATGGAGAAAAAATGGGAGTATAAGGGTACAGTACATCAGTTATTCATAGATTTCAAAAAGGCTTATGACTCGGTTAAGAGGGAAGTATTATATGATATTCTTATTGAATTTGGTATTTCCAAGAAACTAGTTCGATTAATTTAAATGTGTCTCAGTGAAACGTACAGCAGAGTCCGTATAGGTCAGTTTCTATCTGATGCTTTT
The DNA here is from genome assembly GCF_040183065.1 of Periplaneta americana. Lineage (NCBI taxonomy): Eukaryota > Metazoa > Arthropoda > Insecta > Blattodea > Blattidae > Periplaneta > Periplaneta americana. The sequence goes on from NC_091118.1 coordinate 138,654,826, forward strand.
CCAATTCACTGCGGGCTAAAGCAAGGAGATGCACTATCACCTTTACTTTTTAACTTCGCTCTAGAATATGCCATTAGGAAAGTTCAGGATAACAGGCAGGGTTAGGAATTGAACGGGTTACATCAGCTTCTTGTCTATGCGGATGACGTGAATATGTTAGGAGAAAATACACAAACGATTAGGGAAAACACAGAAATTTTACTTGAAGCAAGTAGAGCGATCGGTTTGGAAGTAAATCCCGAAAAGACAAAGTATATGATTATGTCTCGTGACCAGAATATTGTACGAAATGGAAATATAAAAATTGGAGATTTATCCTTCGAAGAGGTGGAAAAATTCAAATATCTTGGAGCAACAGTAACAAATATAAATGACACTCGGGAGGAAATTAAACGCAGAATAAATATGGGAAATGCGTGTTATTATTCGGTTGAGAAGCTCTTATCATCCAGTCTGCTGTCGAAAAATCTGAAAGTTAGAATTTATAAAACAGTTATATTACCGGTTCTTCTGTATGGTTGTGAAACTTGGACTCTCACTCTGAGAGAGGAACATAGGTTCAGGGTGTTTGAGAATAAGGTGCTAAGGAAAATATTTGGGGCTAAGCGGGATGAAGTTACAGGAGAATGGAGAAAGTTACACAACACAGAACTGCACGCTTTGTATTCTTCACCTGACATAATTAGGAACATTAAATCCAGACGTTTGAGATGGGCAGGGCATGTAGCACGCATGGGCGAATCCAGAAATGCATATAGAGTGTTAGTTGGGAGACCGGAGGGAAAAAGACCTTTAGGGAGGCCGAGACGTAGATGGGAGGATAATATTAAAATGGATCTGAGGGAGGTGGGGTATGATGATAGAGACTGGATTAATCTTGCACAGGATAGGGACCGCTGGCGGGCTTATGTGAGGGCGGCAATGAACCTTCGGGTTCCTTAAAAGCCATTTGTAAGTAAGTAAGTAACTGATATTAATTAATTATTAGTATGTTCAAATTTCACTAGCTTCCAGTAACCGGCTCAGAAATCTAGTACAATTTTCATTTCATGGAATCACTACCATTTGTAGTATTGGTCAGTATCGAAATTCGAAACGAAGTTGGAAAAGAAAATTCAATCTGCAAACTAGAAAATCACCACAATCCACTAGCATATGTAGTAATAGGGGAAAAATGGTTAGGTTTCACCGTTAGGGTATGAAGTAAGCTGATCCGGACTATAGTCAGTGTCAAAATCATACCTTTCTCACGAGGCGACTGTTCTTACGTCCCGCAGTAGTCAGGCCTGAAATTGAAGGGTTCAGAACCATAGTGGGCCAGGCGCCATTTACTAAAACCGAAGAAAACGAGGTTTAAAATGAAGTTATTACCATAATTCAATGGAAACATATAGCAAGTAATATAAAGTATACATATTAAATCTAAATGATATGTCACTCTTTACTAAACCATGGTAATCACTTAACTATAACCCTTGCTTTCTCCGTTTTTAATAAATAGCGCATGGCCCACTATGGTTCTGAACCCTTCAATTGACGCACGCGTCTGCTAACAACGTTACCAAACATCCATTACATAAAAAGTGATTTATTATTAATTAAAATATTAACCTGACCTTAACATGAGACTGCCAGACAGACTACAGAGTGTTCATAATGCATGTGTTCGATTTATTTGCAACGTCCGTAGATCTGACCGTATCTAACCTTCACTAAATATGCTGTCCTGGATCCGTCTCAAAGAGCGAAGAACTATTTACTCTCTCACGTTACTCTTCAATATTCTTCAGAACTCTATCCCTAGCTACTTAGCTTCTCGTTTTCAATATTTGTCCTCATATCACGAAATAGATACTCGCTCACAACACCATATCACACTCTCCATTCCTAAACACAGAACATCCTTCTACTCTTCATCTTTCACCGTTTCTGCAGCTCATCTCTGAAACTCTCTACCACAACACGTCAGAGACTGTCGCACATTATCTAGTTTAAAAAATTAAACTAAAATTTCACTTTTTCAATTCAGATTCCTTTCAATTATAAGCCATTTTCTCTCCGATATTTTTGTAAAAAGTATATATATATATATATATATATATATATATATATATATATATATATTTCTTTTCCTTCCTTTCCCCCTTTTTGTTTTCTTGATCACCAGATGAATTTATTATCATACCCTTTTTATTTTGAATTTTATTTAATTTTCTTATTTTTTTCTTCTTTTTTATTAATATTTTATTACATTCCATTTGTTGTATTCTTCCTTACGTTTACCCTATTAACTACTTGTACTAACTGAGTTGCTTTTATTACTCGTATATTCCAATCTTTAGATCTGTATTTTAATTTCTTGTTGTTTAGTGTCGATTTTGTTATGCTTTTTTTTTGCATACTTTTGTATACTTTGTCACCTGATAGTGTTTTAGAGAAGGCCCTATGGCCTTAAATCTGCCAGTATAAATAAATAAATAAATAATAATTATTATTATTAATATTATTATTATTAATATTATTATTATTATTATTATTATTATTATTATTATTATTATTATTATTATTAAACAGTGAACGTAAGAGAAAGATTATGCAGATTTATTAGTTGTTGTAACAGAGATTTTAAATATGTTTATTTACTCGTATAATGTGTATTTATAAACGTGTTTAAAAGATAATGACATCCAAATTATCATGTAATATAATTATTTCTGGGAAATCTAAACGCAAAGGAACACCACGGTAGGGGACTCAGAAATTCATAACATGCCCAAGATTCGTCTCTTATAAGAACTGTCACTGAGTATCTTCCACCCTGCATATTAGGGGAGGGGCACGGAATTGGACTATCCTCACACGTAAGTCACTTAGATGGGTCCATTGTGCTACCTGGGATGGAATTATGTGCATGCCCTAAGGCCCTCCCGCGATAGATATTCGCCAACGTGCCGCCCCGAACTCCCCTACAGCCTGCATAATCCCTTTACATTTCCCCGTAGGTCTCTCTATCCCTGTCCATGAGGTACCATGAGCCCAGGAGTGTGTTCACGGTACATAGCACTACCACCAGCAACTAAAGACCACTTACCATTGATTCAAGTTCGGTGGCGGCTGGCAGCCGAATCTACATCGGTCGCAAGACATAAATTGGGCCAGAAACAGAGATGATGATGTAGTAATAATGGCGAAATGAATCCGAGGTCCAACGCCGAAAGTCATCCAGCAGTTTTGCATCATTTGTTTGAAGGAAATCTTGGAAACAAACCCAAACAGGTAACTTGCCCCAACTAGAATTTGAATCTGGGCCCGCTCATTTCACAGTCAGACAAGTTAACCATTGCTCCACAGCGGTGAATAATGGGGCAAAGGAGGACTAAGTGCAAGGATCCATCCTCGCGTCCGGCCTACCCTATGTAACAGATAAGTCATCGCTATGTTAAAATCGTTTGCACTTTGAAGAGAACAACCGCCAGGATCGCCACCCGACCGCCGTAAACGAACACGAGATGGCAGTACAGTCGCTAATGCAATTCAAATGGGAATAATGACGTGACTCCTTGTGTAACAACTAGATGGCAGCGTAGTAAACCTGACAAAAGTTGTTAACTTCAAAACCTATAAGACCGACCTATCTATATATGATCTAGGGGCCTACGAAATGCGAAGCGACAAGCACACTGATTATAAAACGTCGTTGGGAAGAAGGACATGCTTTTATAATACGTCAAGGTTTTCTTGTGATACAACTAAGTACGTTCCGATCTTATACTGCATACAACTTTCATAAATGACTGTATTAAAAGTCCACCCATCCAAGGACACGTATATTTACACAATACAAGTTCATTATACTTTTATTCTGTTATCTTGTTTGTACAAAATCGGGTCATCGTGCAAAGACACTCACGTCGTATTATCATGCAGCTTGCCTTGCAGATTACAGACTCGTTTATCATGCTCTCAGGATATTTGTGTAGTCTGGCTTTCAGTACAGAATAATTCTTTATTTAACATTTCTTTGAAACTACAGACGATAAGCAGAGACCATGAGCTGACGACAGTGCGATAATGGACAGATAGTGCAATAATAATGACGGGTAAAAACCGAAGTACTGGGAGAAAACGTAATCCATAGCAGTATTTTCCACCACAAATCTCACGTAAATCCCTGGTAACGAGTGAGAGTAATATTTTATTTAACCATTTTAACGGATGTTTTCAAACTGCAGCTGTTGGTGTCGAAATTCAGCATGGGCGGAAAATGCCAGACAAACCTTTCCTTGAACTTTCTATCGGGGCCAGGGTTCTCTTAAGTATCCTAAATGTATTACTTCGCAAGGAAAATTATGTTGGGTATTGTTGATTCAAGCAAATAACACAAATATTCTCTTGATGATAAATACAGGGTGATTCACAAGGATTTACCGTCACTTAAGGAGCTTATTTCCAAAGACATTCTGAGCATAAAATGTCATATAAACGTTTGTCCTAATCTCAATATTTTCAGAGTTACACTAATTTGAAGCTGTTAGTAAAATATCTTTTTTTCGTTAGTTTTAAGGTAAAAAGATATTACAAATAATTAATTAACTATTCAGAAGTGCCATTTATTTAATTGGCTACTGTTCTGAAGCTAAAAATGCATTGTTAATTGCTTTGTACAGACTGGCCTTAGCTCTTCCAGATTAAATAAATAAATTGTTATTATTAAACAGCATAATCTATTTTATTTTAAATTGATGTTTGCTTTTTCCTATCATAAGCGATTTGTTAGTTTATGTAAATATTCAGCCACATTTTGATATTAAGGAGAGAAATTTTGCAGAGAATAAAATGTAAAATTTTAAGTCGTTTCCTATGTTAATTAATTTAATATGAAACCATGAATTAAAGCATACAACTGAAACAATAATTTCTTATTTTCAATTTAAGATTCCGACAGTGAATGTACCCTGTTTGTTTACATGCATAATACACTGGCGTTCAAAGTTATCTAACCCTACTAATCGATAGTGATCGATAATTTGTTGGTGTAAGCGTGGCTTCTTTAGTTATTACTTCGATGAATAGATGGCGAACATAATAGCCAATGTTGCCAATCGTACATAAATATACCCGTATTATATAATTACATTTTTCATCCCACTCTACTAGTTGTAAAACAGCACTGTGTTTAGCTGGAAACCGCTGATATTGTAAATTATATGAATAATTTATGTTTAATCTACATAATCATTTTCCCTGACGTTTTTTAACGGTCCCGATAATGGTGCCGCCTATTGAGAACTAGCGGAACTCTTTCAAAGTTTGTCAATTTTTTGCTGAATTTTCCAGCCACGGGATAAGTCAGAACCAAGGGTATGAAAAATTGACAAATTTTGAAATTTCGCTAGTTCTCAATATTATTGGTAGCCGTTAAAAGTGTTATGGAAAATGATTATGTAGATTAAGCATTAATTACTCGTCTAATAGACAGTATCAGCTGTTTCCACCAAACTCAGTGTTTTTTTTTTTTACATTCAGTAGAGTGGGATGAAAAAAATTAATTTTATAACACGGATATATATATATCTACGATTGCCAACAGTGACTATTACCTTCGCCATTTATTCATAGAGATAATAACTAAAGAATCCACACTTACACCACAGTCTACTATATACAGTCGCGAAGCTCAATATGTAGTAAAAATGCAAACAGGGGTAGTTGCCCACCACTAGGATCGCTACTATCGCCTCATCATCGCAGATCTCTCGCCTAGTAGATGACAAACACTTTCGTTGTCGTGTTCTTTTGGAAAAATTAACACCTTCCTTCCATTATTGAAATATTAAATGCATAAAGTTAATTTATTATTTTAATGAAATATATTAAATTCCACCATAAACTCGAAGATACCTGCAAGAAATAAGTTAATATAATTTTTGTTTGTGCAAAATGAACTGAAATTTACTATAATAGCTTCACCCATTCAAGATTATAGCGATAATTAACTATGAAACCAATAAATATTAATTTGCATTTCCCTTTACAACAATAATAATGGAAATATGAATTAATGGAGTAACTTACGTGTACCGGTACTTGTAGTGTAAGCTTACGTAGTTAACAAAGTGGGATGAGGTTAAGCAATAATAATCACACCAGAATTGGAAATAAAACGTGATCAATGAATTTTATTGTAACGGACTTTTTCTACGTCTCCAGTAAAGCAACAAATAAAAATAACAACAAAATTAACAGCTATAATTAAAAACATGTCCTTTGAAAAAAAAAGTGGGCCAGAATTGAAAATAAAACGTGATCAATAAATTTCATTAAAACAAACTTAATTTTTCTACGTCTTTAGTAAAATAACACATAAAAATAATAACAAAATTAATAGCTACAATTAAAAATATATCCTCTGAAAAAAAAGTAGACCTAACCTTTATTTCTCTGGAAATTTAGCAGCCTAAGTGACAGAACTTTAACCGGTATCTAATGTCCTTTCGGTTAGACTGAAACATTTAATTGTGAAATTTAAGGATATAATGTATTCTAACAGTCACAAAGAACTTCAAAATTAAGAGTTTTGTTTCTGCACAGCATTCTTGTGGAAACCTAGGAACCTTTCTGAATCTTTCGGAAATCGGAAAAAGGATAACTCTGGCTTCTTTCTCTTACTGTTGCTACAATTTATAGCACTACAAACGTCTCCTCCTTGTCCCATATTATTATTCAAATTATTATATTTTAGCCATTAACATTTTCATTACAACCAATAACGAACATTTCACAAGCATCAATGTGAAATACGCAACGAGCTAGCACTCGATAGAAATACGACACAGTCGAAAGTCGACCATGGACCGTCTATTGTTTCTAGTTGCTAACCACTTGGAGCGCTTTATCACGAGATTTGCAAAAAAAAAAAAACACCCCAAGCTTCGCGACTGTATATAGTAGACTGTGCTTACACCAACAAATTATCGATCACTATCGATTAGTAGAATCAGATATCTTTGAACGTCAGTGTACAAGACAATGCTCTTCTACTGCACTCTGTGGCGAAAGCCTGAAGTAGATAGAAGATACAGTTTGAATGCAAACAAATGAATTATGCATAATATGTTACAATGAATCTAATAAGCTCTTGCTGTTAAATATCAAAGCAAATATTTTCAGTCCCATGATAGTTCACAACTGAGATATTTCTGTTTAGGAACTTGGCGTACGAGATTACTTCTTGTGGCAGGCGAACAAATTAGCAACTGAGAATATTAGAATAATAAGAGAAGTGCGCGCGCACGTTAATAGAATTATTATTCTAAATCCAATAGTTGAAGCTCTCGAAGAAAACTGGGAAGGAAGAGGGAAAACAATGATGAGAATTTCATCGCCAGTAAGACCCAGTGAGTTTTATAAAAGAATATAACCGGCTTTCTCTACGGAAGTTGAAATCCATAGTCGTCAGTGCAGCTAATGAAGGGGAAACATTCCAAAGAATGTAAACTTCTTGCGACGCGAACAGCTGTGTTCTCATCGCTTCATTGAGTTTGCATTTGTTACGGAGTGATACACTAGGATTCGGTTTGATTCCCTTTAAATCTCTTTTTTATGAAGCTGGAAATGTCGTCGAATAATACGAGACAGTTTCTATAGAATTTATAGAAGTTCGTAGTGCATCGGGAAACAATCCTAGTATTGTTGTTAGAGGAGGGGATTACTTATTTTGACGTTTATATCTCTATCTTCTATTGCATTCTATTTCTTTTCTACTTCTTTCTCTCATTCTTCTACTTCGAGTTCCCTTTTTTCATTTCTCTTTTTTTAACTTTTATTGTTCTACATTTTCACTTCGTTCTTTCATCCTTTCTTTACCTTCTTCGTCTCTTTATATCTTCATTATTTTATTCAGAGGCGTACGCAAGAGGAGGTTTACCGGGTTTGAACCACCTCCTCTTGAACTTAAAAAAATTACATATACATTTTAGCATTTTTTATACAAATCGTTTTCGCTTCTCTCCCGTCTCTAATTTTTCACTGTCGGAGTAACAAAATGTACATTGACGTAAGGCATAGTCCTCCTACTCCTCCTTCAGTATAATCCCTGTACTTGGTGCTGCGGCACGTTCGAATTAAGACAGTGCTATATTTATTATATTGAGACTTACCGCCAATGCCCACCTTGTAATAAAATGAAGCCGACACAATAAAATTTAATTTATTGTTTCTTAAAAATTGGATGGCTCTGAAAAATCACGTTCCAAAGATGTTGTAAGGATAGTCATGTGAATAATATATTCTATTGGAACATAGTATAATATTAATAAATAATAAATATACCATGAAATAATAATAGTAGTAGTAGTAGCAGTAGCAGCAGTAGTGTAGTAGTAGTAGTAGTATTAGTAGTAGTAGTAGTAGTAGTAGTAGTAGTAGTAGTAGTAGTAGTAGTAGTAGTAGTACAATAATAATAAACAAAATTTGTAATACCGACAATGTAAATTGTAAACAATTTTAATAATGATGCCCCCCCCCCCTTTACAAAATTCTGTGTACGCCATTGCTTCTATCATTCTTGTTACATTTTCGTCTCAAATGTTTCGTCTTATATTTATGGTCAATTACCTTTCACTTTTCCTTATTTTGTTTCTTTCTTCCATCCATCTTTTTCGTATTTATTTCTTCTTATTCAACCAGATGAGTCACTTGTCCGTAATTTATACTAAGTTACCCAGGGGTATATTCCTGCACATTCAGTCAATTACATTAGCACAGTACTCATAATCTTACCTAAATGCAAAACGAAGTAGTGTGCCTGTCGCCGTGTCTGTAACTAAAATGCTAGAACGCTGGCCTTCCATCCAGAAGGCCCGGGTTCTATCCCTGCCAGTCGTGCTGTAATTTGTGATGGACAATGGAGACGCTAGAGGGTTTTTCTCGGGATACTCCTATTTCCCTCTCATTCTACCAACACGATTCATCTCCTCCCTCATTTCATCTATCATTCGCAATAATAAAAATAGGCTGGGATAAATTCTTGAGGGTAGTACGGGTTTGCGATGATGATATAGGAAGGGCTTGAGGCTCCGGACCCATAGAGCTTATCAGGCTAGTCGCTTGCGAACGGGACCTGGCTCTGTGAGGGCCTGAGGCAGGATGGCCCACTTTTCAACCGACGATGACAGAAAGGGCTTGTGGCTTCGGGAGCTTATCAGGCCACTCGTCCGCGGGACCTGGCTCTATCAAGGGCAGAGCCAGAATGGCCCACCTGTAAGTGTCGGATTCACGGATACCACCAGGCCCTCTGTCGCATATTATAAGAAAGCTCAGAGAGCCAAAGCGTGCCTAGTGTAAGGATCAGTCCAGGATCCAGGCCTCGTAAAGGCAAGCCAAGCGAAAAATGCCTATCATAGCAGATCAGGTGATTAAGGCGTGCAGCTAATATTGGTTTGCGGTTACGGACCTTACACTATGAACTGTTACTTAATATTCTTGTTTAATTTAAGAACGCCAGCATTTTTTACATATTTCCTCCTCGTCGATTCTATGCCAGCGGTATTGTAAATGTCCTAGGTGACTGCAAAACGATGCCAACATTTTGGGCACATATTACAAAATGACTGTACTTTCAACATTAACACCTTAAATACTTGTAAATAAATGAACATAATTAGTTATTAATGTGCCAGTATAGCCTAGACCAGAGCTGGACATCGGGAGCGTGTCCAAACTGTAAACGGGGACGCATCCTACTCATCCGTTACGGCATCAACGCCGCTCGGTGTTCGGCGGGGAAGAAAGAGGTTGAACAGAAGTCATATGGCTCCCCGTGAGAGAGTACCTATAATTTGCTCTTGGTGCCCAGCCCTGGCCTAGACTATCATAGGTGCTTATTTCTTCCGCATTTTAAAATCAAGAAAGGGCCTAATAACTGATGCTATACTGAGGATCACGTAATAGTAATTCCTAAAAGACTAATTTGGCCGTCTCTTCAGTGTTGCCAACAAATATTAGATATCACCAAAAGAGGATAAAATCACACAATGCCATGTGCTATAATAATAATAATAATAATAATAATAATAATAATAATAATAATAATAATAATAATAATAATAATTCATTCATTCATTCATCATTAGCACTACAGCCCATGAAGGGCCTGGGCTTCCTTAAGCAATAGAAACCATTCATCTCTATCTTGAGCCCGTTGTCTCCATCTCTTGCATTCAACTCTCCGCAGATCATCCTCCACATCCTGAAGCCACGTCAACCTTGGTCTTCCTCTCGTCCTTAATCCTCCTGGGTGTCCATATAATGCCCGTTTAGGTAGTCGGCCTTCTGGCATACGTTCAAGATGTCCCAGCCATCTAAGTCTGCCTTTCTTAATGAAGGAAACTATACTCGGTTCTCCATATATAATAATAATAATAATAATAATAATAATAATAATAATAATAATAATATTATTATTATTATTATTATTATTATTATTATTATTATTATTATTATTATTATTATTATTATATAGTATTAACAATAACGATGTCTTGCTTATTTACCACATCTCATCTCTATGTAGGGAACGTGTTTTTTTTTTTTTTTAAGATTCAATAGGCTAATTTGTGAAAGAGTATATTTTTCTTCTGGACCTTTCGCACATTATGTTAGTAGTTAGTAGATTAGTGTATGATCTAATATTAAAATGTATTTTGTCTGACAACATGAAATTCATTGCTTTGATTAAACACTTTACGATTTACGAGACCTAACCTAAAAATGTATTTTGTTTGATCATGTGAAATGATTAGTATGAATTCCGAAAACGAATGCCACTTTGAAATGTATGCTTTAGAATATTTAATCCATTATTGTAATAAAAGTCTAAACACGAAAGAAATTAATTAAAATGTGAAATGCTATTTCTATCGATTACCCAAGGGCATGTATCACACGAAATATGTTATATTTATTTACACTTGGCCTACCTGACTCCAATTTTGAAATTGTAATCACAACACATAGCAACACGTACAGTAACTATTATGTATTAATATTAATACTGATATTAGTTAATTATTAATATGTTGAAATTTCACTAGCTTCCAGTAATGGGCTCAGAAATCTAGAAAAATGTGAATTTTCAGAATTTAAACTACCGATAACTTGTGTCACTGCTGCCAACATAACAGTTATAAAAACACTACCAGTTGTAGTATTTCTCAGTACCGAAATTCGAAACGAAGTTGGCAAAAGAAAATTCAACCTGCAAACTAGATAGTCACCATAATCAACTAGCTTATATAGTAATGGGGTAAAAATGGTTAGGTTTCACCCTTAGGGTATTAAGTAAGCTGACCCGGACTATAACTTTCCTCGGTAACCAAATTGAATACTGAGTTGCATATTCTGTATTAAGAAATTGCTCATCTTAAAGGTAGACCTACAGGAATTTTACACCTAACCTTAAGTTGAAATCTATTAGAAATGATGTACCGCAATTCCGTGGTCATGCTATAAAATACAGAGTTGCATAAAACATAGAAATAAGGGGCGAGTGAATAACTTTGTATTCCACGCCTACTGTTAACTTCATTAATTTTATGTTACCTCTCTTCTTAATAATTTTCCCTTAGCCAATCATTATTCATGATTATATTATTTCATTACGTTTACTATTTCTTATTTTCTTCCTCTTTTCTCTTCTCTCCTATTTCTTTTTTTGAATTCCTTTCTCATTGGTCCATGGCACCACCACAGATAGAACAATTTACGAAGTCTCTCACACATGCGATGTATGTCACGGCCGAAAGTAAAACATTAAGAGCTCTTGATTCCACGCTGAAAGTTGAAAACAAATACTTCTGTATGAAATATGGAAACACAGATATGGTAAAAATTTGGAATTCTGTTGGACATAAATTATCCAATTCAGGGCTAAGTGTCATTACAATAAGTTACAGAATTCCCACGCACAGACGGAAGATGTCGGGAAAATGTTAGTCATCGTCTCTTTGCTGCATGATGACGGCAGATTGAACCTTCTCATTCGTATTTCAAGGTTACCAAACTGGATTGACATGTCTTAATTTAGGTCGTGTCCCACTTGAGGCGGCGAAGCTTATGTGTAACAGACATCCGTAAGGAGAAAGTCCAATAACTTCTCCTTTCGATGCTGTATGTATTATGTACCCCTGCGATGGCTGAGTGGTCAGCCTGTCACGTGGCTCAGATTCGAGTCCTGGTCAGGTCTGGATTTGAAAAATCCATAGTGAGACTTGTGGCGGACAAGGTCGCTGTTGGGGTTTTTCTCGGGCTTCTTCCGTTTTCCCCCATATTAGCCTAGGCATCTAGATCATTCCGTTACCATTTCGTCATCATTCCATAGCATTCCTCGATCGCCAGCTGGCGACGCACAGAGGGACTGGCCTAGGGACGGAGAGGGTTGCTTGTTCGAAACCTGGGTACGCAGCGAACCTTAGTGTAATCAATCGGTGTGGGTTTGGGAATGCGCCTAGCTGGAAGGTTAGCGCAATAGATCGTATAACAGCTCGAAATTGAGAAAATAAAGTGACCGAGAAAGAACGGGGTTTGTAGAGTTAAACATAAAAGTAAAGTTATCCCAGTTATAGGTCATGGAGGAGCCACAGGGTAGTGTACAGGGTGTACAGGATACCCGGGGGCTAAGGTGCCCACATCTTTCAGACAATAGACATTAGTAGCACTAGTAATATCAGTCCTACCGATTCTCCGGTTTTGCTTCGAACGAAATACCTCTGGTATCATTTGTGTTAGATGCTAGTAATCCCTACAGCCACAAAACGGCCAGAAATATTATATTAATCTAGAAAATCCATGACTTCATTGGAAATCGGACTCGCGATATTCCGATTTGCAGCATAACGCTTTAACCGCTAGGCTACCGCTCGCCCCGCGTTACAGTTCGTAAAATTCTCGAGTTCAAGTAATAATAATAATAATAATAATAATAATAATAATAATAATAATAATAATGGTAATAATTTATGCAAGAATAAGAACCAATAACACTAGCCTATACTATTCCAAAATCTTCCTCTTCCTTAAAAGTGTAATAATTTTTCGTCTGGTATATGTTGTATTAATTTTTTTTTACATTTATATATTGAACGTATAATTTATATTTACACATTCATGTTCTACAGATTTAGGAATTCAGATCACAAAATTAAATTGTCAACAAGTGTGTTATTATAACTATTATACTTATAGCATAGAAAGTAATATATAGGCCTATAAGCAACTCGGAAATAGAAAAAGGTAATGTTTTTAGTTTTATCGGAATGAAAATGGGTTCTGAGAATGTGAAAGTCTATATAGGATATTACTTATTTAAAAGAACGAGAAGGGAAGTGGGTCCTTACAAATAAACGAACACAAAGTTATATATTAATTCACGAGAAACTTTCCTTTACATTTTTATCCATTCTACGATACAAAGTGGTGAAAGACGAATTGACTGGTGTTTTCCTGAAAAAAGGAACATTACATACATACATACATACATACATACATACATACATACATACATACATACATACATACATACATACATACATACATACATACATACATACATACATGTTCTGCCTATGGGTAGGTCTTTAACTGCAAATCCAGCATTCTCCAATCTTTCCTATTTTCTGTCTTCCTCTTAGTCTCCGCATATGATTTACATATCTTAACGTAGTTTATCGTCTGATATTTTCTTCTGCCCCGAACTCTTCTTCCGTTTACAATTCTTTCCTGTGCATCCTTCAGTAGGCAGTTTCTTCTCAGCCAGTGACCCAACCAATTCCTTTTTCTCTTTCTGATCAGTTTCAGCGTCATTCTTTCTTCACTTACTCTTTGCAACTATATATATATATATATATATATATATATATATATATTTTATTTATTTAAAACCATGCAAAGTCCGAAAATAAATGATTAAAATTATTTTCGAGAAAAGAAAAAGACAACAAATTTAATTTTTGTAGGTATAATATTGACCTATTAGAGGGATTTAATTTCTCCTTTCATGTTAGGGTATATCCTTGTATTTCTCGTAATAAGAAAATAAAAACAATAATGGGTTACGTATAGAGATGGCCGATATTTCACAAACCGATATTTTGTCACAGGTATTTTTTTTACAGATAAACCTGTGACTGATGACGCGAAATATCTGTGACAAAATATCGCTATCGAAATCTGCTCCGTATTCAGTACTCTGTGACTGATATTTCCTCCTCTACATCGTAGGTTTGCGCGTGTGCATGATACAATAACAGCAATCTGGCGGTAGTTTCTCCATCTTATTATAAATGATGTAGTTATTACACGATTTAAATAATAACACCATTGGTTACCAGCACTTAATCTTGTGTAAAATCCTGTCTGAACAACTGTTTGTTTTGTAATTATTTTCCAATGTTTTTCCGAATACTTATGTTTCATTAATTTTTATTCTGTGACTCAGTATTATAATGTTAATGCTTAAAATAATTTATCCATTATGTTATATACAATAAAAAGGATCAATTTTTAAAACGATTAGGATAATCATATAACCTCAATTTCTCCATACCCAACTACATTTTAAAATGATCAACTGGTTCAATATCTATAATATAACCTCTTGGTACATGAGGTTAACTTTTGACACGTTACTGTTCAGTTAGGTAAGTATTTATTTGTTAATGGTATATGTACATAATTTCTTTGTTGGATTTTCCCATATAAATCACTGATGAGTGGTGTGTATAGAGAAATCGTATTCATATTTCACTGCTCTTCAATATTTCCTGCTAATTTTTATCGGTGTGACAAAATATCAGTGTAATTCATACATATTGTGCTTACGTATCGATATAAAATATCGGTGTGACAAAATCACTGATAAAAGTCACAGATATTTAATTGTCACAGTCACAGTTGTCACAGATACTTGAAAATATCGTTTAAGCTCATCTCTAGTTACGTACAGGGTTCCCATGGAAATTTCACAAATGTTTACTTTACTCCGAACATAACGAAAATAAAATCAGCTTTTCTCCCAGAGAGTTGTAAGAAAAAAGATATAAAATAAGTAAATATTGTTATATACTGTCTGTCTCATAATATTAAGGAAATAACTTATATTCGCCTAAATAATATACATTTTTTCACTTGACGAAATAAAGGACTATTGAAATAAACACATGTTTTACATCCTTACAATGAATAATACTGTATATTCGTATATAATCTTGGATATAAAACTCTAAATAAAAAAAGCTTTATCTTTACGAAGAACAAGATAAGCAAGGAAAACATGTCGTGAAGGATATTCATGGAGACGATATTGATGACTGTGATAAAAATACTGTCAAAATGATTAAAGTGCTTGGTACTGTTTCTAGCGATAAATCTAGTAGATCCACGTGCGAATCCAGAGAGTGAGAGAGAGAAAGAGAGAGAGACTGAAATTCTTTTCACACTCAGCAACGATGTGAAAATGTATTATTCTTCCATGAGGACTGGATGTGTATCCCATTCTTCATTTTATTCTCTCATTATACGAAATATAAAGGGGGAAAATAGAGTGGTATTATAAAAGTGAATTTTCGAAAATGTTGAAGGAAATACATGTCTTGGTATCCCTGACACAAAAGAAATTGTTGAAAGAAAGTCACCTTTCTATCTGTGCACTGTGCATAATTCCGAATTATTGGATGGATTTCGTTCTTATGAAGTATTTATAGATCAATTCCAACCTTAGTATTGGGAATGAGATATAATCCCTTAACTGAAAGTTTAATGAAAAATAAATGGAAAAGCGGGTGACGCTCAAAACCGTATACAACAAACTATTTTACATTATTTTTTTCTGTAACTTGGATTGAAGAATATAATAAATGCCGTGGCACTGACAGCATGTCTGTAAAATTTGAGTTACAGAAATTAAATATTATTTAGGGAACCTTGTAGTCTAAGCTACATTCTTCGTACATACACTTTAGGGCTTGAGTTATCTATGCTGTTAGTCCGTCATATTAACGTTATCCTAGTCGTTATGAAAATAAAGCAAATACAAGACTTTATTCTTGTGTGAAAAGTTTTCTACAAATTGAAAACTCTAATTGGAAACTTAATTTCAATAGCATTTTAGTGTTTAAAATATCTATATGAATGCTTTGAAAACTAACATAATTCTAATAGAGAGAGGAAGGTTTTTTGTAATGACTTCAGTATTCTCTAGTCAACATAAAAAATGAACTGTCGGAGCTATTTTCTAATTTACAACACAGATAGGACCCCAAAACTACCACTACATGCGTTGTGAGACCACATAAAATAACTTTATTTTATAACTTCTACTTGAACGGTTTGTCGATGGCTTAATTTCAGTAGTACAATTACACGGATATGTAAATTACAAATCGAAGCAGCGACCTACATGTTTGAATGAGGCACCACTAGATGATAGTATTATTCAGATGTCGTGGTGCTCGATAAGCGCAAGACACAAGCGATACAAAGAAGCAGCAGTTTCAAGATGGAGGCATCTCTAAACGAGTGTGCTATTGTCCAACAGCGATCAGTTTTGCGATTTTTCTGAACAAAGGCCTGGTAACCAAGGCTATTCATAAAGAAATGCTGCTCGTGTATGATAAGCATTGAAGCTGTCTATACTTGGAGGCGCCGGGCCATACAGAAAAAATTTCGCAAGAAACTTCCTTCTGTCATAGCGTATATTAGCGCATATTCATTCTCGTCAGTTCAAAGAATGAAGACGGAGCCTTAAAACACGCGGTCACTGCATTCCCTGCTCGTGACATCTTCCTGTGCTAATCGATCAATTTATTTATTTATTTATTTATTTATTTATTTATTTATTTATTTATTTATTTATTCTATTTGGTTAGAGTGCGCTGCAATGTTAAATGACAGCATTGACCTCCTGTCATTTGCAATCATTCACCTATCCACACACAGTTTTGTGAGTATCAAGCACGTCTAGTCCTACTTAATTGCATACACACATATACACCAAAATTTTAAAATTTATTTTTAATTTGTTTCAACTTGTTTATTCCTCCCATTCACTTTTCTCGTACTTTTCAAAAATTTATTTCTAAGGTTTTCATTATACGTTCATTTGTAATTCTATATATCTTGGCTAATACAATTATTCCTTTACTAAAATGTAGCCATTTCTTTTTCATACAACTGCGTTCATTCCAATCTGTGTTATCACATGTTAGCAAAATATATGCTTTAGATCTTCAATTTCGCCACATAATATACAGCAATAATTTTTTCTATTACCCTTGAAACCTTTCAATTTCCACATTCAAAAGCTAAACTATGTAAAATCAATTATAATATTTCTATCGTATATCGTTAGTCATCGCTCTAACTTTCCTGTAAATGTATATTGAAGTAACGTTATTCATGACAACATTTTTCTAATTGTATGGTAATAATAATAATAATGATGATAATAATAATAATGATAATAATAATGATAATATAATAATAATAGTAATAATAATAATAATAATAATAATAATAATAATAATAATAATAATGTAGGCTATTAAAGGAAGGGAGAAACGCTACCTCTGTATGTCTAATATTGAATCATAGCGTTCATAAGTGGTGGTGGTGGTGGTGGTGGTGGTACAGAAAACAAAAATAAAATGACAATGATATTATATTGTAGGGTAAAGATTGGTAATATTTTGATACTAATAATATTATGATAGTACTTTTTGAGAATTTTTTACAATTTTACTGAGCGAGAGAAGGACCGGTTTTGTGCAGAAACTTGTCCACGAACATTCCCTTAATACGGTGTCGCAAAAAACCGATCTTCTTCTCGCTCAGTAAAATTGTAAAAAAATTCTCAAAAAGAACTATCATAATATTATTACTATCACAATATTACCTATCTTTACCCTATATAGAAAGATATACATAAAACGTTTCATACTGTGAGCTTGAAAAAAAAAGATGTATCTGAAAATGCATTGTGATATTTCACAATCGTGACAGTAAAATTAATCTATATGACTTTTTTTTTATCTTTCTGACAGCTATAAGATAGTGTATAAACTTAATTGATTATAATCGAAGGAGGTCAACATCCTTTAATATCTGATTACATTCAAAGAATAATTGTCTGTAATATAAGATAACGCCGTCTTTCTTATCAATAAATTAATAGTCCTAAGTCATTTTACATCTCTTTGTTTAGTTCTTGTTAAAATCGGCATTTACTTTTCTCATATTTTAAAATACAAACTAATATATGATTGCTACCCTCTCCCTACCCGTTGTGCAAACTTTTAACATCTTCGGTGATCCTACCTCATTTGTTCTGTCGTGTTTCGTTCACTTCCCTCATGTAGTAGCCTACCTATTACGCTACGTCCATTTTCGGCTTTCTCCTTCAAAATTATCTCATGTTCCTTTATACGGAATTATGAAAATCGGAGTGAGACACGTGGCCAACAAGCTTAGAGATCACATAGTCACTCCCTCTCATCTCCGAACTCTCTTGCAAAGACGCGTTTTCGTGTACCTTTTGAATTTTCTACTCACCTTCATTCATTCATAAGTAGCCTAGTGGTCACCATGCTATCTTTCCGGCTCGAGTTTTTCGGATTCATACGGCCTAAAGTGATAGATTTTAGAAAGCGATAAAATCCTTAGCATGAATTTCCTCTATAGGAAAGTAAAGTTGTGGGTCCCGTGTCGTAGATTTGCAATACTCAACTGACAGAAAGCACTAATTAAAGTTTGTAAGGCATCGCTTACCCACAATGAATTTCGTTGCAGAATAACCTCTATTATATAGAGAGTTGTTACATAAAATACTACTACTAATATTGTTACTGCTAACAATATCATTGATGTATTTTATATAACAATAGTTTCACTATACATTTAACCAATAAATACAAAACGTTCCACTCGTGTCTGGGCTGATGAAACGTATACATGCGTAATTCAGAACCGCGCAGCTTGGACAGCGGCTATTCCTATCTGTAGCGCCAGGGAATTTCCCTCTAAATGTCCTACACACGTCTCGACATGAGTCACAAATGTCCCATAGGCCTACATAAAAATTCTTTGCTCCGGCGTGAAATTTTCGGCTGGAATTTCAATGGTCTAACAATATAATGTAATGCAAACACACTGAAGTTACATTTGAAAGAACTAACACTAAAAATAACGCTAGGTACTTGTTGATCATTATAAGACATATCACACTGCATACCGCAAGACACATCTTGAACTACAATAGCTTATCTCACTACACGTTGCATACACGCGCATTACTTGACCTTGAGGTGTAATGACATCAACGTCTGTGTTTCGGACCGCTCTCTCGGCCCAGACCCGAAGCAGCGCTATGTAGGCTATAATTGAACTTTGAATTAACATATATATATATATATATATATATATATATATATTAAGAGAAATGGTAATCTGAAAACATAATTGACTCATCGAGATTATTTATTAATCATTCAACTTGTTTGTAAGAAAATTATTGCAGGAATTGAGATGTTATAATTACTAAATTTCTGTTTAGTTATTTTTTTAAATCTTACCGTATTCTTTGACAGTTATTTCCCTAATTTTTGTA
Organism: Periplaneta americana; assembly: GCF_040183065.1. Lineage (NCBI taxonomy): Eukaryota > Metazoa > Arthropoda > Insecta > Blattodea > Blattidae > Periplaneta > Periplaneta americana. The sequence continues at coordinate 138,674,483 of NC_091118.1, forward strand.
ATATAAATTTCATAAATCGAAAGACAATTTGCTGATATTAGTAATAGTTTAATATCAAAAGAAAAATATGAAGACATAGAACATCAATTGACAATGTATAACATTTATGAACCAGACGGGTTTCGATATGAGGACCGTGGCTTTCGAGCAGTATAAAGGCTGTACGTTAAGCAGCTCTTGTTTTAAATGTATATTCATCTTTTTAGCATTTCTAAGTTCGAGGAATTTAATTTTTTTAATCTTTCAGAGATTATCTAGTGAGGTATTTTAAATACTCCGGTATACTAATTTGGAGCAACTTAGTTGTAATGGGATTGCGGATATCTTCAAGCAGGATTTTGTAATTTGGACGCAATAGAGCACAATAATTGATTGACGTGAGATAAGTACCAAACGGAATGTCCATAAATAATACATTGCAAGATTTCGTAGATACAAACACAATCCTAATATTACCTCGTGACCATGACTACAATACACATGTACAGAAATGGCCAAAAATATTGAGCTCGTTCAAAATTAATTCCTAACCCGCGGTTCACATGACTATGACAAATTTCACGTCAGGTGAAGATATACAGAGTGAAAGGAAACCTATTGCATTAATTCACAGAGGTAATAGACGAAGTCAATGTGAACAAGTTTTGTCAAATAAGTTTTTTGATACGTCCAATAGTTTTGAGAGTACGAAATGCAATGCGTTGCAACACTGTAACGTTCCTTGAGGCCATAAATCCGCAGTGGGAATGAGAGGAGGGCGTCTCATAGCGTAAATAGTAAAAAATAACGTATTCTAATGTACAGGATGGGCACAAAGTTCCGTTACCTCTATAAATATCTCAAATAGGCTATAAGCCTATACACCATACCTGTACAAACAGCGCTCAACGAGCGCGCGCGCTCCTTCGGAGCGGGAGAGCCGTGTTTACCGCTCGCCGAAACGGAGAGGAAGATACGTCAGAATGGCATAGACTTTCTATAGGTAGAGGAGAGGGAAACGACCACTCAGCTATCGAAAATGCTTATTTTTTCATAGCTGCTGGAGTAAATACTCTAGTGCCTTCTCTGCGACAACATTTTGAAACGGAGAAAGAAACATAACATAATGCGTAATTACGAGTCGAGACATAAAGATACTTACGATTGTTTTATTGCTGAAGATCGCAGTGAAAAGGTTCAGGGGTTGAAAGCTGCATTATTACCCGAGGTAAGTACAGTCGGTATTTATTTTTTATGAATTTGAAATACATTGTCTTATCAGAGGTACTTTCTTAATTACTCCTATGCCCGAGGTTGCGGGTTCTATTCCGGGCCAGGTCGATTGCATTTAAGTGTGCTTAAAAGCGACAGGCTCATGTCAGTAGATTTACTGGCATGTAAAAGAACTCCTGCGAGACAAAATTCCGGCACATCGGCGACGCTGATATAATCTCGGCAGTTGCGAGCGTCGTTAAATAAAACATAATATTTAACATTTAACGATTTACAGCTCGAACGTATTCTTCTTCATTGTGACCTAAGGGCTAAAGATCGTTTGAATAATACTACTAGCCTGGTTGAGTTTTACAAAATAAACATTAGCAATAATATCCACGACTACACAAGCTGGCTGTGAAAATGATTGCTATGTTTGACTCAACATTTATATTTGTGAGCAACTGTTTTCCATAATCAACTTTAATAAAGGCAGACATCGAACATCTGTAACTGATGTTTCATTATGATCAGTAGGCTACTCTTCCTATAAGCTGCCAACAGCATAAAACCTCGTTTTCATGTACTGATAAATAAAAATATAACAAAATGATATTGTACATTTAAGTAGCTATAGAATTTCTATGATTTCTGTAAAATAAATATTTTTTTTATTAATTAATAATAGTCCAAGATAGTTTTGAAAAGAATGAACGGGAATTCATTTCATGAACACTCGTAATAGTACTTCCTTTTGTGTACATTTTGTACCAGATCACACTTTCTTCCAGTCCACCCTTATACAGAGCGCAGCAAATATCTGCATTCCGCTCATGAGCTGTGAGCCGGCTCGGAGAGCGCAAACCTTCTGCAGGCCTGCTATACACACTATTTACATATGTAATTCCAGTCATAATGCAGACATACATCCACTTTACACTATTGTGTGTCCTAATTGTACAAAGGGTCAGTATTTCCCCATCTTTCTTCTCACGCAAAACAGTGGGTTGCCGGGTTCGGTGTGTCATTCGGCTCAGCATTGTTGGTGTGATCAGTTGGAAAGCGCGTCGCACGGCGTCAGTCGTGTCCTGTGCAACAATGCTCTATGAAACCCCACAGCGCACTGTCACAGATTGTGCGGTTAGGGCTGCGAGGTGGCCAGTCGAGATGAGCTGGTAAGATAGGTAACCCACGGCCAATCCATTGTTGTGGAAACACCTCATTGAGGTGGGGTTTCATGAAGAGAGGTAACATCATGCCCTGAATGAACACGATTGTTGTTCTAATATTCCTACGTTGAAAGTTTTGTAACTTCGATTTCTTGTGTGCCGTGGAAGTGAATCGAGTGGAGCCTAATTGTTAGTCTCGCGCTTGAAGCAAGTGTTTTTTTTTATCAGTTTTGCATTCCTATGTACTGTCGGTACTTGAATGCATCTTATCAGCTTAGATTGTGCACATGGTCTCCATGCAATAGCATTATGTCTCAGAGCAAAGAAGATTTTGGCAATGTTACCTGACAAGAATAGAGATGAAAATAAAGGCAAGTTAGTCATTTTTGTAACAATAATGTTATAAAATGGTAAGCTCGGAGCTGTATTCTTATAAAATGATTTGAAACGTTCAATTCAAAAACAGAATCAAGCCTTTTATGAATTAGAAGTCACTTATGACATTTTATAATTTTTATAAGAGATAGTAATACTTCAGCTGAGAATAACACACAAAATTAAGATATGTAGGCTATGGAGAGAGAGCGTCAGAGAGTGAGAGTGTAGTTGGACCAAGAAAATGAGTCCAGAACTTACGAACAGGAGAAGAAGAGAAAGTGGAATACAGAATTATCTTATGTTACAGCAAAAGATATACTAATAAGACAAAGAGTCCTGCGCAGTGGCGTCGCGGTCTAAGGCACCCTGCCTAGGATTCGCGTTACGGAATGCGCGCTGGCTCGAGTCCTCATGGGGGAAGAAATTTTCTCATGAAATTTCGACCAGTGTATGGGACCGGTGCCCACCCAGCATCGTGATGCACTTGGGGAGCAACGATAGGTAGCGAAATCCGGTTGCGAAAGCCAGCTATAATGGCTGGGGGATCATCGATACCTCCATTCTGGTTGGATGATCGTCCACCTCTGCTTCGGCATGTGAACGTGAGGCCAGCAGCCGGCTGGTCGGTCTGGGCCCTTCAAGGGCTGTGGCGCCACGGAATGAGACAAAGAGGTCCTAAAACTCTCATGCCTTGCAGAGTGAAGGGTAGGGAAAAATTCAAGAAGATGGTAGGCAATATATATTTGATGAATACTGGTCTCTTATAGATTATATAATTGAGGTACATTTTTTACTTCCATCATAAATTCTAAAGCAACCAAACGCATCAAATCAGAACTCAAGTAACAAGGAAAGAAAAGACACGCAGAGTAGTTTGTTTCATACAGTGTCAATAGAGAACACCAACTGATGTCAGTTACTGTTCTCAATCCAGGAGATAAACTGTGAAAGGAATGTGGTTACTTTTGCGTCATCTATTGGAGCGAAGTAGATAATATTACCGTTATAACGTCAGTTTAAAAATCATGCGTTCTCCTGCATATGTTATTTCCTTTATGAAGGGATTAAAAGACCAGGAGATTAACAGTGATCTAATTTTGTAACTAGGGTAGTATAAAAATATGTATATCTGTGTTATCGTTTGTGCTTTGAGAGATAGCCAATAGAGATACGAGTACTCACGTGTGTGACCTTATGACATCAACATTCATTCATAGCATCACCCCGCTGCGTCTCATTCCCTGGAGACTTTCTCGTGGTTGAGTACAGTATAGATCTCTTAAGCTTTGCCTAAGCTTTTCCCGTGACATTTTGTAAGAAACCTTTCAGGACTTGCAACCTGATGGAGCACAACTGTGGCAATAGTGATGTGACATGCTACAGGTGGCATGAGGGTGCAGGAGGAAGGGGAGGTAATCATATTGCCAATGTCTGCACAAAAAGTTAATGTATTTTCTAGACAAGAGAAAAATGTTGTTTTTTATTCTGATGCATGTGGAGGTAAAAATCGAAATTCACATGTAGGCCTATCTGACATTTTCCTCAATGTATTACAGGGCAAGAAAGGTTTGAACCAATTGATTGTAAATTGATGGTAAGTGGACAGTCATATGGAGTGTGATGTAGATCATGGACTAATTTTATTGAAAAACACGAAGACATAGGTTTCTATTTCAGTTCCATATGATTTGTATCAGTTGATTCGTACAGTGGGGAAGAAGAATAAATTCAGAGTTGTCCAGCTGAAGCACACTGATTGTCATAATTTTTCGTCGCTTTTATCTACTGAATTTTTGTGCTCAGAGAAAAAGGAATGAGAAGAATGAAGATGAAGAATTTAAGATCCTGAACTTCTTCCGTCAGGGAAATTCAAATCCCAAACTATCACCATCACGTCTCTACGATAGACTCTTCCCTATCTCAAAAGACAAAAAAGAGCCTCATGGATTATCTCTCATTTATCTCTTGTTCCGTGAGTTCTATCGTGCTCTTCAGTCTGATAATATTCCCGAAGATGATTTGGATCTTGTTGACAGTGGAGATGAGAATTAACTTTCAAGTTAAAGGAAAGTCACTTGGTGATCATTTCATAACTTTTTGCCTATTTTTATTAATGCAAATTAATCCTGGACTGAATTTAAAAAATAACCATAACAAAGTGATTGTTACACAAATCAATATTACATTGTTATTTTTGTGCCTGTTCTTTATTAATGTAAACTAATTCCCGAAGAGACTTAAAAAATGTAATATCATACTAAACTTACTGCGTATTGTAATTCAAATTAACATTAATTATATTATAATAATAATAATAATAATAATAATAATAATAATAATAATAATAATAATAATAATAATAATCCGTGGCGCTACAGCCCATGAAGGACCGAGACCGATCAGCCGACTGCTGGCCTCACGGCCACATGCCGAAGCAGAGGTGGACGATCATCCAACCCGAATGGAGGTATCGTGTGGTTAGCACGATGAATCCCCAAACCGTTATAACTGGTTTACGTAACCAGTTTTCGCTACCTATCGTAGCTCCCCAAGTGCATCACGATGATGGGTAGGCACCGGTCTCATACACTGACCGAAATTTCATGAGAAAATTTATTCCCCCATGAGGACTCAAACCAGCGCGCATTCCGTAATGCGAGTCCTAGGCAGGATGCCTTAGACCACGAAGCCAGGGCACGAGACGAACATTAATTACATCCTGTTATATTTTTTATTATTTTTCGGGGTAGTCATTAATATAAACTAATCCTGGTGTAACTTTATTATTTTATTGACGTTTGCAGCTGTTCTTATTAAAGTAATATAATTCTGAAGTGACTTTACAATTTAATATTATATCAAAGCCACTATTGTTATTCAAATCAGCATCATAACGTGTCATTTCTTCATTTCTGTGCCTGTTCTTAATGTAAACTAATCCTGAAGTGACTCTAAAACTTAAAATCACATAGAATGACTATTGATTAGTCACATCAACATTACATTGTGATGAAAATCAGAAAATTATGTGTTTACTTTCATAATTTATACATATAATTACCGGTACGTATTTTTTTAAGAAGATTAATAAAATTAACTGAACAGTATTGTATAAGCTGATAAATCTATCTGATCAAAACGTATAAGTCTCTATAATCGGTGACAATTTTAAAATAATTAATTCATATTTATTTAGATGAATTCAGCAGCCTTAAAATATTTGGGAATGAGTTCAGTTCAGTAAAAAAACATTACTCCACGACCTGACATATTTTGTCTAAACTTTTAAATACTTGCATCTCAAAATGTGCTTTTAGTGACTTACAGTATATTACTTTTTCCTGGCACCATAGATTTGTCCATTTGTGTGCTGTATGTTAAGTATGTATGTATAATTATGTATGTATATACAGGATGTTTCACGAGGATTTACCGTCACTTAAGAAGCTTATTTCCGAAGACATTCTGAGCAAAAAATTTCATGTAAACATGTGTCCTAATCTCAATATTTTCAGAGTTACACTAATTTAAAGTTGTTTGTAAAATACCATTATTATTTAGTTTTAAGGGTAAACAAATATTACAGAAAAAAATGAACTATTCAGGAGTATCGTTTCTCTAATTGGCTAATATTCTAAAGCTAAAAATGTGTTATGAATTCCATAGTTACTTCGTACAGAATTTTTGTTTTCGATGTTTAACTACAAAATTACATTTTTATTACGCATTTATAACACAATTGTTACAAATCACGCCACTCTTGTAAATTCTTCAAGACTGTACATTAGGATACATAATTAATCTGTAAAGAATCAAGTTCCTAAAGTCGTATGATTTGTAACAATTTTTGTGTTAAATGCGTAAGAATAATGTAATTTTTAGCTAAGAATTGAAAAACAAAATCTCTACAGAACAATTAATAACACACTTTTAGCTTCACAATACTAGCCAATTAAAGAAATGACACTTCTGAATAGTTAATACTCTATTTGTAAAATTCTTTTACCCTTAAAACTAAAGAAAAAAGATATTTTACAAACAACTTGAAATTAGTGTATCTCTGAAAATAATGAGATTAGGATAGGCTACATGATTATATGACATTTTTGCTCAGAATGTCTTCAGAAATAAGCTCCATAAGTGACGGTAAATCCTCGTGAATCACTCTCTGTGTATGTGTGTATATATGTATATCATACATGTGTGTGTAGTTCTATTTTGAAGTTACAAGATTTCGTTGCCGTTCTAATTCAGTATGTAACGTCTTACTACACTGTAGTAAACATAAGGTCACTCACTTGCAAGTCGAGTTGACTGATCTCTGTCCAGAGGTCTCGAATCGAATAGCTCCAGCTGACAACTCGCCGGGCGGACCAGTACTGAATAACGGCTTGGTGTAAAAGTGGTACCGCTACAACAGCTGTTGCATAACAACGTCTCTGTTCCCCCACAGCCACACACTCCGAAGGACGTTGAATCCCCCTTATTATGTTATCAGCTCGCCGGGCAGAGTGCAATAAAAACTGCAAGGCCGTCGAAACAGTGTCAAGAGGAGTCTCTTTGCTCAATTATCGTAATTTGCTCTTGCAGTTATTAAGCACCTAGTTCGCAATTCTGTACTACAACTTCGTCAAGTGATATTTTATTGCCCTCTGCAGTTTACGTAACGGAAAAGAACGTGGTTTTGTATAATAGATGTATTGTGTTCACCCAATTATTATTATTATTATTATTATTATTATTATTATTATTATTATTATTATTATTATACAGTATAACTTAAAGGAATTATCTGTGTTAAGTTAACACACTGTTAACACAGCTTTCCTCACCCGAAAGATATTTTTTCTTCAGTTCTCTCGATCTACGTAGCTAGTCTCAGGCTGCGGTCACATTGGAGGCACGCTTGAGCAAGTAAAATGGAAGCGCTGCGTGCCCAAGCGTGCCTAAAGAAACAAAATTATTGAATGTGGCGCGGCGAAGGTGTTCACACTGGAAGCAAGTTACAAGCCCAAGCTTGTGCACCCGTCCAGTGTTGCCAAACCACCGGTTTTGTAGTTACATCTGTTGTTTTCAGGACAGGCACCGTGCATGGGTCTCAAAATCGTACTGGTGGCGCCGCGCAGTGTCTCAATTCCTAATTAACTACAGGCTCGCAGTCATTCTCTAGTCATGTGTGATATAGAAATTGCATGCGGCTTTCTGCCGATAAAAAGTTGTAATATTAGTAAGAATGGGTTCATTGATTCATAGTGTTCTGCCCAAGGGCAGGTCTTTCACTGCAAACCCAGCAAGCTCCAGTTTTTAATTATTTTATAGACTCAGTGGAAAGTTCAGTACTGCTAGAGGAGTGTAAAAATGTAACTACAAAGTTCCTCAAATATCAGTGCAGTTGTTTGGCATTTAAATCAGATTTCAGACCATTGAATGAGGGTGAACAGTCATATTACGAAAACATTGATAAACTTATATTTTATGTCATGACGTGCGTAATATTTGTGTGTATAATGTCTCTATAAATTACGTATTTTAATGTGATTTAATTCTAAAAGTAGTCTTAATTACACTTCCTGAATAATGGGCGACTGCAAATTCTCTACAACACAACACATAATGAACAATATCATCAACATACTACCTCTGATTGAGGTTCTGGCTGATATGTACATCTGTTATCAAGCTGTACATCTCACTTGACGATATGTGTCAGAGGAAGAACAATATTGTTTGTATGCATATGAAGTCTGACTAGTGTAATTTGTAGCTAGTCGGCGATATATGCAATGGAAGGGAAAAGAAACTGGCCATTCTACCCCATGATATTCTGGCCTAGTTGTCTCATAAGTGGTGCCTTGTTGGTATCGCTTATGAGGTTCAGACTTCTCTTTGGACAGCTGAATAAACAACAAGATCAACATGCGGAAGCAGTTCAATTGATAGTTTGTGTAAAATGTTATACTGTATATTTTAATTCGCTGAATGCACCTTTCAACATGAACTCGAACACTGGCAACGCTGTAAGTAGTTTTGACTTCTTCAGCTGTTAATTTACTATCGTGCAGATACGGTGGAGTAACAACAATCATCCCTTTATCGGAGAGGTTTGTTTTTATTCCGGGAAAACCTGACTTCATCACCACCTTCTAATAAAGTCAATAATCCGCAATCAGTTGTTATGAATGTGTCACTCGATCTGCCTCGGTAGCATTTAGATTTGAAGGCCACCATCTGATCCACATTGGGTGGCTGTTCCACTTCTGAACAATTAATTGTCACTCTACATTTTTCAATATTGCAGGCATTGTTTCCTGAATACTTTCTCTGCTAGGCCAAAACCCAAAATTACAGTAACCATTGTGGATGTCAACATTAAAGTGTCGGTAAAAATAAATTATAATTATAATTGTACGATTAACTCCGAACATCACCCTCATAGCAGAATACGACAATCCGGTTTTAATTTTAATTGGAAAATATGAGTAGACGATTTTCTTTACTAATCTTACTCTTGAACAGAATTTTTCGAAAGCTTTCGATGTGAAATTCACTAATAAATATGGCAAAAAAAGAATATGTATGGTCTACATCTTGGGGCGTTTCGACTATCTATGGTAGCTATTTTTGGGTTAAATGATAGAATTGGAAATATTTCTTATTATGATTCTACGAGTATGATTGTGTTTCAATTGGCTGCAATTTTAACAATATATTCGAAACCACAAATGTCACTCCCATTAGGCTAAGTCTGGTAGTTCTGTCTCATATTTTATTGTAGAATAATTTCGGAAACCTTGTATTTCATTAAACATATCATCTGTTTCTGAACTCTTGTCATAACATTTCTTGTGTGATTTCAGTTCGGCATATAATGGAATAGACACTTGAGTAGACAATTCACACAATTCAATTGTGAAAGAAAAAACAAATCACTAAGAATGGTTTCATTTACTTCTGCCTGTATGGCTACTTCATTTTTCGAAATAACACTTGTTGAGCATTCGCCTTTCATAAAACTTAAATTTTAATCTTTTCTTCTTCTTTATGCGTCTCTTTCGTACCTTTTCGGAGCTAGTTGAGATGAGGCAGTCTTTTTCTTGTAATCTTTTATAAAAAATACTGGGAACGGTATGCTAGTTTTGGGGGGTGTTCTGATCTCGTTCCCAATAAAATGAATACCGCAAATTCTTGCTGCGGGTGTTGGTTTCCAAGGTGAACCATCAACACTTGAAATCAAGAATTAAATATGGATATGAATACATTTAAAAATAGGTATGTTATTATTTATTGTTGCTAATATTATACATAATATATATGTAAAGAACTCAGTAATTATGTACTTTTTGAAATTTAAATGATAAATTCCTGTCGTTGTTAACTTAATGGTTATTTATAAACATAATACTATATACAATCTATTTTTTATATTAGGCCTAGTATATAATAATACTATGAATACAAGCAGTGTAGCCTTATTTACTTTCGTCTGCGTACTGCATGGATCCACAATTAGCGTCGTTGCGCCTGAGTTTTCTGTTTTGAGAATGAATAAAAACAATATCGGTTGGTGTATTCCTATAAGCATTACTACACTCAAGAACACAGCAATTTGCATTACCTTTCCGCTTTTTAGGATCATCCATATTTCTAATCATTTAACCTGAGATGTTAAGTATATTCATACGCTTCAAGCACAACTCTATCGCTGCTGTCCCGCAGTTAGTAACAACAGTCGCCACCAGAGGAGCTTGCACGATGCCTATAGTCAGAGTCCTTGGATATTCAGAGTACCGCAATCGTTTGAGCCGGCAAATGCCGACAAATCCGCCATTGTTAGTCCAGCGCGCGCTATGCAGTATACAGTTGTATAGGGAAAGAATGGAATTTAAATGCGAAAAAATGCATTGTTGCTGTATTCAGAACTGTTCACAGAGAACTGAAAAAAGCGCACATTTGTTTTCTCTGTGACAAGGTGAAATAAATAAGGAAAAAGGAAAGAAGTGACTATAAATATGAAAAGGAACGATTCGCTACCTAAGCGAGCATACATTGTGGAGATTAATGAATGACTGTATTTTGATATTTATTTTTTCAAAATTTGGGCCCGAAAATATTTTTATAAAACTAATCTAGAATTTAACTTGTTTCAGCAATGATATTTCTACATAAAACAAATGAAAATCACGTACCAATTAGGATCAGTGTCAAATTTTTACCATCTCCGCCCTTTCAAATCAAGCATTTCTGAATTTAAGCCTATTTGCTATTTGCAAGAATGACATAATATATTTGTGAAGTTCTGAATTCATTCTTGAGACAAGACTGTATTGTTTGGCTCAATTAGAAAATACAAAGACCGTAGAAACTAGAAACCCCATTAAGGTTAGACTGATGTGAAATTTCAATTTTCTAAACTATTCTAAATAGATCTTTGAAATTTTGTATTTTTAATTTGTAATTTTAAATTGTGCAAATTTAGGTTTTCAAAAATTGCTACTATTTTGGCCAGAATTTTTGTCTACATACGTGTCACACCTTCAGAAACGAAACTTACTATACAATTTTCCTCTTTATTTAATGCACTAGAAGTGTAAAAACAGAAAAAATTCAACTCTAGCGTAAAAAAATTAATATTAAAAAATACTTCTTCTGGCTGATATGCATATATATAATCAAGCAATACATCTCATTTGACGATACGTGTCAGAGGAAGGACAATTGTTTGTAAACATCTGAAGTCTGATTAGTGGAATATGTAGCTAATCGGCGAAGTATTCATTGGAGGGGGAAAGAAACTTGCCACCCTACCCCATTATCTCCTTGCCTAATTATCTCATGAGTGATGCCTTATTGGTGGTAGTTGTGAGGTTCAAATCTGTCTTCAGCCAGTTGACTAAACAATAATAAAAAACATGAGTGTATTAATACTGATAGTAAGTTTTGTTAAGAACATATTCAAAAACCTCTACAAAAAATCATGCATGTAGTACAGAATCTGTAGAAAGAGTAGCATTTTTAGCAATGCAAAATTTACAGAAAATTAAAGTGGAGAAAATTGACTTCAAAAGTTTGGGATAATAATAATGAACCAGGTCTCTGTCTTTTTTATTTTCTAGGTTTTGAAACATATAGAACTAGCATATTATATACAGAACTTATCCTTATATACACTACCATGCTGTGCACACCTAACCTACACTAGTAAATAAAGATGACTAAAAAAATTATGTAAACTTATGGAAACACTATAATAGATAAATATTATTTACAAATCACTATGGACTGTAGACACTATTATAACACTAACAATAAAACTGTTAGAAACTTGCAAATATTTCTTGTATTATAAACAAAAACCAAGCATGGAAAACATGTTGTTATGGCTACTAGAACAAGTGTAATTTTCCTTTAAATAAGAGTTGTGCTCTCTTTTGTAACTGAATATCTTTTAAAGGAAAGCAGCCTTTGAAGTAGGTCTAACACCTGTTGGATTCTATGAAGAAATATTTCCAGAAGTCGAGAAGCTACACTGGCTCAATCGGAAATCTAATATAATAAATAATGTATGAAATATAGCGTAATTTCCAAAATGGTCGCAGAATTCAGAGTGGAGGTCGTGGACGGAGCATTTAAATTAACAGTCAGAGTCCGCAGCCTTTTAAAAATGTGACCCTAAACAGCTGATAGACCGGTCGTATGGTCATGAAAATTGGCAGAAGGCATCTTTAGATCATAAATGAATTTTTAAAGATAAAAACAAACAAACGATTTTTTTTACCAAAAATGACAAAATCTCACATCAGTGAATCCTTGGGGACATTATACTGACATTACTAACGTCCATATTTTTAAAGGTAAACTCACAAAATGCTTATCACTAGTATATCTGGTTGATAATAACACATGTACAAAATTTCGTCTCTCTCTCTATGATAAGTGGATTGCACTTTATTAATAACTTAATTACATAGTGTATTGCTTAATGCAAAAAGTCCCTTGCGTCACAATTTACATTATTTTTCATTGATATTCACTTATAAGATTCTTTATATATATTGGAACAAACATTACTGTTGGAAATTTTCTGTACAGCGAATGGGTAAATTACTAGGAATTTTATGACTATTAATTTTTTTATTTTTATAATAAAAATTCTAGTAATTCACTTATTAATTTTACAGCAAAACCTTATAGTAAGCTTTGATTTCATGTATGTAAGGAGCCATATAAGTGAAAATCACTTAAAAACAATGTCAATTGTATTGGAAACGACTTTTTATATAAAGAGGTTCAATATTTTAACAAAATGATTAATAAAATGCAAACCACGTATCATAGGCGGATGCAATTTTGCATACTTGTCACTATTAAGCAGATATACAAGTGATCAAAATTTGGTGAATCAGCTTCGTAAATATGGTAGTTATTGATTTCACTGTTGTGAACTCTTAAAACTAATGAACTTCGAGAAATTTCAGTATAGTGTCCCCTTATATGCGGAAGCCAGAGAGTTTGCACGAGGAATGCAGTTGGAAATGTTTAGATTTATTGTTACTTTATTTGCAACATTGTTGTTTGCATTTGTTACTTGTAATTTATTAAGTTCTTGTTGCTGTAATACCTATAACTGTGACGTTTATGAAGGAGTGTATTGAACACTTAAATGCGTATTTATGCTATAAAATTATGAAATGAAGTTTTTATACATTAGTATGTTGACGGGTAATAATGTTCTATAATGTAAGAGGATCCTTTAGACGTTTTTGCCCTTCAAATTAAAAATATCTGAGTTTTACTTTAAATATTCCTATCCCACGCGTGCTGAAAAGGACTAACAATGGCGGCCGACTCGGTGATTGCGCTACTCTGCCTATAGTCAGCTACGGAATTTTACCGTCAGCAGCTAGCTATTTATTTGGCGTTTTTTGATGATTTCAGTAGAGGGAGATGATATTTTTAAGTTTTTCTTTTCTGTAAAGATGTTGTAATTGTTTTTATACGTATGGTATTATCACACTTTTTAATTGTGAGAGTATAAAATATCAACGTTTTACATTAACTCGATTTGGTGCAACCACGTCCATTTCCTGCCTCATCCATTGCTGATGTACAAATAAGGTATGCCGCATTCGTTAAAGTGAATCAAATGTAGGCATTGTTTTTGTAAATGAATTTGATATGTTTAATCATAAGGAATAGATAATGAACTGAATTACTATTTTCATGTATTTAAGTTATCATTCCTCATTATAGTTTATGTAAACAGACATATTTAAAGCTTTACTACTCATTTTTGGCAGGCACGTCTCCATCTCAGTGTAAAATCAGATTTCCAACCGATTTGTGTGATTGAGAATGTGTTACAGATGTATGGAAAAAAAAAAAAAAAAAAAAAAAACATAATGTGTTGAAAGTTTGAGTGGAAGAAGTTGACGGTGATTCAGTAGTTCGAAACCTCTGTGTAAAATATGGTATAAAGGGATATTGAATGTGAAATATTCAGATTTAATTGCCCATACTGATAGGGATAAACACAAAATGAGTAGCGAGTGTTTTTTTTTTTTTTTTTTTTTGCTCGGCAACAGTTGCTGAATGAGATACAATGCCGAAAAATTAACTTTGTAGAGTGGAAAAATGTTTCCAACACTACAAGCTTCTGGGCAAAGGTGAGTGTTATTTTAATTTCTAGAGTATTAGAAATATTATAATTTATTTTTATTTTAAATCTCATTATGGTTCATTTCATATTTTAGAGTGGGATTTTCAGTGATGCATGTAGTGATCATCCCTAAACTGGTATTTTCTTTCCTTATCCTACCATTGTCAAATGCAGAGGCTGAGAGGCTGTTAAACAAGATGTATCTTGTGAAAAATAAGCACGGAACAGTATGGAAAATCTCATGGTAAATGCAATTTTGACCACTCGAGTAAAACTGTGAAAATTTGAAAATGTAGTTGCACTTATGACGTATTGTCGCAAGATGTACTTAAGGAAATAGGTAACTTATAATAATAATAATAATAATAATAATAATAATAATAATAATAATAATAATAATAATAATAATACGGTAATTTAAAAACAATATCTTATCACAAAAATATTTTCATAAGAAACACGACACGAGTATGATTTCTTCTGTTTAGGTACAATAGCAGCTATTGTACCTAAACAGAAGAAATCATACTCGTGTCGTGTTTCTTATGAAAATATTTTTGTGATAAGATATTGTTTTTAAATTACCGTATTATTATTACCCTGTGGAGTAACGGTTAGCGCGTATGACCATAAAACCCTAGCCCGGGTTCGAATTCCGATCGGGACAAGTTACCTATTGAATTTTTTTCCGGGGCTTTTCTTCAACCCAATATGAGCAAATGCTGGGTAACTGTCGGTGCTGGACTCCGGTCTTATTTTACCGGGTTTATCAACTTCATTTCATTCAGATGCTAAATAATATGATATATTGGTACAGCGTCGTAAAATAACCCTCTAAAAGAAATGGCTGCATACAAGACGGGTAATGAAGGAGAATCGTCTTGTGAGTTGTAGGACTGTACATCATCGCTCTTGTACGAGGATGAAGACGATTTTGTATAGAACATAGAGTCTACAGAATGATACACACTTTTCATAACTTATTCTATATCTATATAAAATTATCTAATTTCTAAAACTCTATAGTTTGTATTTCAAATTTGGAAGTGATGTGTTAAGAAAAATCAGGAGTTTTTCAAATACAGTTTAGCGGTTTTTTTAAGCTTTTGCAGCGGTAAATGGAATTCTGAGTTGGCAACAATGCACCCGTCTCCCCCGATCAAATAAATTTGTTTCTTCTAGCACGCTTGCCTGTGTGACGTAATATGTGTAGCTATTTTTGTGAGTGATTTTTTTCCATAATGCATGTTGAAGTACTAATAACATGTATTCAAGAAAGAAGAGTAAACTGGGATGGATCTTGTAAGGTTATTCTAAAATAATTAAAGAATAACTCTGGCTGTTTAAGAAGATCGGGAATCATTCGTTTATATTCTCCATCTTCCTCTCTGTCCTTAAAATATTCGTTCACCCCATTCATCCCTTAATGCATCCTCATCTATCATTTAAAACTTCAACACTCCATTTTCCAACACTGAATGCTCTTCGTCCGAGGAATCCATTTCTACAACTAGACTGAAAGTTCAAGCGGTTACTTGCATCCAATGTGACCACACTTCCAGAGCAAGCTTCTAGGCACGCTTGGATACGTAGGCGCTTCCTTTTTAATTGCCCAAGCGTGCCTCCAATGTGACCGCAGCCTTAATCTGTCAGGTTTCTTTCCTGCATAATCTTCTTCATTTCGTCTGCCCATGTGGGTTATAGTCTGCCTCTCTTTCTTCTTGAAGAGAAAATAGATTAAATAGAGAATCTCTCTAATGGACACGCTTAAATAAATCTTACACCAATTGTATTTCAGCATCTATCCTAATTCCATTACCATAATTCTACTATGTTTATTTTTATTTTATGAGGTAAATTTTCATGTAACTACCTCTTTTGATCTCATTATGTACCTAAATTGTATCAGTATGTAATTACTTAATTCCGATCCAGTTTTATGTTCAACTATGCAAGCAATCTAATGTGTAACACTTTTATTAAGCCGCCAATGCTTATCTAGTACAATAGTCATTTACATGAGTAAGATTTCTACATGAACGTTTTCGATACTATTTTGTGTATCATCTTCAGATGCATTATAATAATGATTATAAATATGTAAGCAAGTTTTAAACCTGGTTCAGTATAAGAGAAGGCCTTACGGCCTTAACTCTGCCAGGTTAAATAAAGTCATTATGATGATGATGAAGATTATTATTATTATTACTATTATTATTATTATTATTATTATTATTATTATTATTATTATTATTATTATTATTCCTGTATAGACATTGCACTCAATCGTAGGGATTCTCTAACATTCCCCGTCACTTTTTGTCTCCAGTATTCTTTTTGCATATTCTCGGATCCTACAAACATGGTCTGGCATTTCCTATTCAGTAGTATAGTACAATGTAGACTGTCCATTTTGATTTCAAATTCTTGGTGAAGTCTGCAACATCTTCGATCTTTGTTCTACTTTCGATTTTCTTACTTTTATCCTAACTCTTATTGATAAATTCAAGAATGTTCTGCAAAAACATTTCACTACGAAATGAAACAGTTCATGACTTCTGTCTTAATTTGCAAATGGCTCATGCGTATCGCTTGGGACTCGCATTCGGGAGGTCCGTGGTTCGATTCCCGGACCGACCAACCTGCCTGTGGTTTTACCGTGGTTTTAACAGTTACTTAGGCAAATGCCGGGTTGGAATTTTCATTGCCACGGTCCATTTTCCCTTCCCTCCTCGTGTAGAAAAAAATTAAGATTTTCATATATCATTCATCTTTCTCATCTCATTCAATAGTCATATTCACGTCAAGACGCACGTCTTCATCCGCTTACGGCAAGGGGCGTCCTCTGTTTCTGAGTTCCCAGCCTTTCGCAATATCTCTGCCAGGATTCATTCCTTAAGAGCACTTGCAAGGGCACTCCGACACCTTGGAAGTGCCGTTGGAATGAATCCTATACTGCTTGGTCACCTTGGCGGTGTGAACTTTGAGCGGGGGAGAGTAGGAGGCCCCCATTGGGTGAACGGATGAAGGGTCACATGCAGCCGGTGGGCTGGTATACCCCTTAACCTCATTCAACCCATACACTTCGGGGTG
Source organism: Periplaneta americana (assembly GCF_040183065.1). Lineage (NCBI taxonomy): Eukaryota > Metazoa > Arthropoda > Insecta > Blattodea > Blattidae > Periplaneta > Periplaneta americana. The sequence continues at coordinate 138,691,973 of NC_091118.1, forward strand.
CACAATAGGCCTCTGTATGGCCGACGTGCAAAGGTTCGTCCTAACCCGTTCGTAGCCATCATGACCTAACCTAACCTAACCTAACCTAATTTTCGAATTACCAAGTGGTTCTTTATATACAAATATAACAATAAAGTCTGTTCACTGTATTTTAATTGGTAGGATCATTTCTGCGAAAAACTTGGTAACGTGGCCTGTAAAAGTATATTGCCATAATATATTGTTTTCATTCAAGTATATAGGCTAGGCTTATATATTTCAATATATGAATATATTGTACATATATATATATATATTATTTCAGGAAGTGTTATATCACTTACTTACTGGCTTTCAAGAAACCCGGAGGCTCATTGCCGCCCTCACATAAGCCCGCTATTGGTCCCTATCCTGAGCAAGATTAATACAGTCTCTACCATCATATCCCACCTCCCTCAAATCCATTTTAATATTATCTTCCGACCTGCGTCTTGGCCTCCCCAAAGGTCTTTTTCCCTCCGACCTCCCAACTAACACTCTATATCAATTTCTGGATTCACCCATACGTGCTACATCCCTGCCCATCTCAAAAGTCTGGATTTAATGTTCCTAATTATGTTAGGTGAAGGATACAATGCGTGCAGCTCTGCGTTGCGTAACTTTCTCCATTCTCTTGTACCTTCACCCCTCTTAGCCCCAAATATTTTCCTAAGAACCTTATTCTCAAACACCCTCAATCTCTGTTTCTCTCTCAAAGTGAGAGTAGTGTTATATCAGAAATGTAAATAATATTTTCCAACATGCTACGATCTATGTAATTAGTTTTCTTTCTTTCGATATAAGGACTTCAGGAATAACTTGGTTCAGCTGGTTTTCATATATGGCAGATAATATTTCATGGATAGGTTTGTTCGAAAAATCAAAGACTTCTGCTGAATATATTACACTTAATTCATTTTTCAAACGTACTTGATCAAAGTGACTGTTATAGGACTGAAATAATTTGGTTAGTGCCTCATTCTGGAAGTTTTCTCTATAAGCAGAAAATTTTTGAGAACCTAGAAGATGTGTGAACTGAAGCTTTCCATAATCAGAAAATCTGTCAGTAATTTCCATGTGCATACGATCTAGTATGCTGTAGTACAGCTGCCTGTATTTCAATTCATCATCTCCTTTCCTTCGCTTAATGGTGGTTCCATTGTATTGTCTGAAGAATTTTCATTTTCCATATTACTCCATATGGACGGAAACCCACTACGTCTGAACTCGGATATAGTATTTTTTAACTTTGATACCTCTTGCAAGCAGTATGCTATGTCTAGACTTTTTGTCTGAAGAATATTGTAGAGCACATCTGTATGTGCGAACACTCTAGCATAGACTTCAAGAAGAAATATATTCTGGAACTGTGTGAAAAAATACAAATATCCTTGAGCCTGCACAATTACATCATCATCCCAGTTTTCTTCAGAGTCATTACAAATGATATTTTCAAAGAAAGCAGTCAGTTATTCTCTGTATTTCTTTACTGTATTTACAAGCCGAGATGTAAAATTCCATGTAGTTGGTGCTACTTTTGGGAGTTTCTTTTTCATAAATTCCTTGAGTTTTTCTGATCTTTTAGGAGATGATGAGAAAAATGCAGCTAAACCCGACAGTGTTTTGAAAAAAATGCTGCATTCTGGAATGGTTGAAGTAGTTTGTTGCAAAACTAAATTGAGAACATGGCTGTAACAATGGACAAATAGTGCTTGAGGATACTTTTCTTGAACTTTTGTTTTTAAGCCATTAATATTTCCCGCCATAACTGAAGCACCATCGTATGTCTGTGCAATTAACTTATTGCCGACATTGTATTCTGCTATAACACCTTCCACATGCTGAAACAAAGCAGCAGCAGTTTTGCCCGAACTGACATTTGTGAATCCCATAAACCGTTCTTGAACATTGGCAGTACTGTCGACGTATCTTAAAACAGTGGACAGTTGACTCTGATTAGAGCAGTCACTTGTTTCATCAACAACAATGGCCACAAAAGGTGCTTCTTCTATTTCAGATTTTATGTTCTTTATCATAACCCCACTTATAGCAAATATTAAGTCATTCTGAATTGCGGGAGGAGTACCACGGAATACTGTTGAACTCTCAAGATGATTGGCCAGTAAATGGTCAAATTCACTTAAGGAACTTAAATATTCAATATAATTTCCTCTATTGTCTGATTCCACACTCTCATTGTGACCCCGAAAATCCTATTCTTGTTTTCCTACAAAGCAGACTGCGTTAATAAGACGCAGTAAAATCTCTCGATTTTTTTTTTTTTCACAAGAGCATTGTGTTGGTTGATGTGTAGCTTTTTGCTTATCTAGCTGTAAATCAATTCTTGTCTTCCCAAAGTTTGCAAAGTTCATGCTACTATAAATATGAGCTTTTGATTTGTCGTGTTTTAGGACTGCCGTTCGAAGGGAGTTCATATTAGAAAACCCCTCTTTTGACCACACATTAGTTTCGCAGTTAAATAACAAACATGGCCAGCAAAATAGTTTAGACAGTTTAGAACTACCACACAACCAATTCCACTTACCATATGATGTTGAAGTGAAATGGCGTGTGTACTCACGCTGTTTTTCTTTTACGTCCATGGACAAATTTAACTCAGGAGTTGGTCTTTCCATTTTCACAATTTCAACTTTCTCGTTGTATGTACGACGGTTAAAAGGCACTTTTAATAAACCTTCTATTACACAGTCATTTTCAACACAAACCTCTCCAGAAACTTGTTCTGCCATATTTTTCACAATATCACTTAATTGGGAAATTAAAAACTTAATAATTCACAATTAATATAACTCTTAGACACTTGAACAATCCACAAATTTAAAATACTGCACTGCAAGAACACAATCACATTCAATTGCTAGCGTACTAAGCGTAATGTTGCTTCGCGCCTGCGAAGAAACCGATCGCGAGAGCGACAACTCAACCGGCCTTACACTGCACGATGGAAACAGAGGAGAGCGGGGGATGGGCAGTTGTGCGACAGGACAGCATAGCGGAACGGTCACAGGCTACCCCTTGTAGCAGCGGTTTCTCCAGTGATGCCGCCTTGGCAACTTGTTTCTTTTCGAGAGCAGAGAGTGCATATAAATCTAACAATTACTTTAATTTTAATTACTGTGGTAAAACTAATACGGTAATACAAAATTATTACATTATGTTATATTATAAACTTTTTCTTTTGTAATTTCCTTGGGCTACCGCCGGTAGCCCCGGTAGTCCGCAAAATACGCCCCTGGAGTTATTGTAGGAACAACGACGATATACATATTATGAACACGTAATTTATATTATGCGTGAAAGTTGATACATCTGTAATTTAACAACAAACTTGCTCTACAACTACCTGCTGCGGACGGCTCGTCTCTTGGCAGCATTATAGATAAGGTTGAATATATTTGTGTTGCAGTCGAGAGGACCAGCAGCTCGGCTACGGTGAACGAAGTGGTGATGGCGACGAGCAACATCAACGGCAACTCGACGACGGGCAGCGCCACCATCACGCCGCTGAGACAACACCGACTACTCAAGCAGCAGCAGATGCTGAACCGACAGAGTGCGGGCTCCACGACGCTGTGCGCGGGCAGGGACGGCAACAACAGGGCCGCCACTTCCGTCAAGCTGTGGCTCTTCAAGGGGATGGTCCAGGTGAGTGACTGCAATGAATAGACACTGAAATGTGGTAGAAAACTTGCGAGCGTTTAACAAACTTCTGTAAGGAGAAGTAAAGTCTAAAATTATTGTTAAGCAACTTATTGTCTGCATCTTTAGCAATAAAGGAGAAGAGGAAGAAAATAAAGAAAGTAAGACTTAAATTGGAAGAATTCAATCAGATAGAGGTGTAACCGGAGTGAATTATGACAGGAAGAATAATTATCTCATGCCCCCATGTTAATTATACAAGTTCATTCAGTAGAATGAGGTATCCAGCTGCTGGAGACGTTAGCCCTATGAGCTTGAAGTTCAATTTATTTCCCCTGTTAAAAATTTACGTTCACTACACAATTTAAAAGACGTTTATTTAAAATTATGGCTACTCTCGTGTCCTAGTTGCATACTATAAACTATGGCGTTTGAGAGGACGAGCTTACCACCCCTGTCGGCATATAAATGTAAATAAATTCCTTGTAGGTATTGAAACTTCCACCACATATGTTTAATTGTTGCGTTGAGCGTGGCAGATAAGGAGGCATTAAAATGTATCTCAGTGGTTTATACGATTTACAATACAATTGATATTACGTCGTAGGCAAACGCAAGAGACTGAAGAGAAGGGGCCGCTCGTCAAACTTCTGGACGGATAGCAGAGGCAATCACCGAAGAAGAACTGATTCCAATGGTGAATTTATACTTCAGTAATTTGGAAAAATAACTAAGAAAACGGGTGGGAAATTTAGAGTGAAGAGAGTAGATACGTGATCCATTTCATTTAGGTATCATACTTGTCTTAGCACCCAAGGGAAACCACGGGCAAGATGAGTCGTACTGACGATAAGCCATTTGGCTTCCTGTATGACTCTAATTAATTGCGGTGAATATGTCAAATCGGCCCTTATGTGGAAGTTTTCACTTTAGTGATTAAACATTTCCAATTATTGTTACCTAATTTATCTAAACTGAAAGTAAGTTTTATGGAAATCTGGCTTTCAGATAAAGCTCCCTGTGAAACAGACTTGAATAATTTCAGGGGAAAAATTGTTCCGGGGACGGGTATCGATCCCGGGATCCTTCGCTTAGCGCACGAATGCTCTACCGACTAAGCTACCCAGGAACTACACCCCACACCATCCCAATTTTTCCCTTTATATCCACATAACTCAAATGGGGTGACAAGACGCCAGAATCCCAACTTAGAGTGCACACAGACTGTGTGTCTTGAAATATATATACATACATATATATATATATATATATATATATATATATATATATATATGTATATATATGTACACGTCACTGTAGGTACGTTAACAGAAAACCACAATTCAAGTCAATTCAATTATCTAGAGTTCTAGACTAATACTCTTTCGAACTTGGCATAGGTTGTAGTATGAGCCTCACGAGGAAGTTTATTAAGTATGTATCTACGATTATTGCTTCAAACCAATATTCTGGTTTCGGTTAATCTAAAACTGTCTATAGTGAGACATTGATTCGATCTTGTTAAATAACTTATAGGCGTAACCGATATGAAAATAGGCCCACAGTGATGGGCAATATAACGAGAACCATACAAAATACTCACAGAATGTTATTTAAAAAACCAGTACTTTATGATACTGGAGGAATTACCCAAAATATTTATCCCATAACACAGAATGCTATTTTTTTAGTGGATTGTTTTACGACGCTATATCAACTGCTGCGGTTATTTAATGTCTGAATGATATGAAGGTGATCATGCCGGCGAAATGATTCCAGGGTCCAGCGCCGAAAGTTACCCAGCTTTTGCTCTTAATGGGTTGAGGGAAAACCCCGGAATGAATCTCAACCTGGTAACTTTTTTCCAACCAGGATTTAAACCCAGACCCGCAAGTTTCACTGTGTGGTATGCTAACTATTACACCACAGGGGTAGACAGGACGCTATTAGAAAGACATAATATCCAATTCTAAGATATTCTGTAGTGACTAAATATTTTAACTCTCTTAATAATTAAATTACCGTTGAAAAACGAGTGCTAATGAAGTCAATGTTATCTTTCCAATTTAAATTATTTCGTCCAGAACAATTCAGAGTAGTTTGACGTAATGACTGGTTTCGTCGATTGCAAAGTTATTAGATGAGAATAATATTAGCTGAGTTTTATTTGTGTTAAGCTTAATATAATTCATTAGAAACCTTGTGGCATCATAATTAAAGAAATTAGTCATATCGAACAATCGAACTGGAGATTCAACTGTTAGAAAATATTAATGTTGTGTGGTCTGCAAATAGATTGACTAATATTACTGAGTAGATCATCGATCATGATCAAGAATGAAAGCTGACCAAGAACAGATCCTTCGGGAACCTCTTTATTGATTTCAAAACTTCAAATAATCTAGTATTAAAACAGATTATTTGATAAAGACCTGAGAAATAGGATTTCATTACATTAATAGCATAAACTGCAATTTAGGAATTTAGGAACGAGACGAAACAATAGAAGATCAGGTAGGAAAGAAAGAAAGACATGATTAATGAGACATACTAAATGAAGGAAAATATACTGGAAGAGAAGCATTAAGGAAGAAAAAGGAAAAGTTCTTTGTACAATCGCAGCCCCTTTAACTTGCAATTAGTGCACACCTGTGGAGTAACGGTTAGTGCGTCTGGCTGCGAAACCAGGTGGCCCGGGTTCGATTCCCGGTCGGGGCAAGTTACCTGGTTGAGGTTTTTTTCCGGGGTTTTCCCTCAACCCAATATGAGCAAATGCTGGGTAATTTTCGGTGTTGGACCCCGGACTCATTCATCTCATTCAGATTCTAAATAACCTAAGATGTTGATAAAGCGTCGTAAAATAACCTACTAAAAAAAACTTGCAGTTACTTAAGGCTGATTCACAAAAAACCAGAAACAGAAACGACAACGAGAACGAGAACGGAATTATTGTTAAAATAAATATATTTAAATGTGAGCATTCACGATTAATTTTCACGTTCCCGTTCCCGAACTCCGGAAAGCCTCTCGTTAATTGCGAATGCTTACATTTAAATTCATTTATTTTAACAATATTTCCGTTCTCGTTGTCGTTTATGTTCTCGGTTTATTGTGAACCAGCCTTTACCTTCACTCCACAAACATGGCTCATAGATGTTCCTAGTGCCAACAAACGTAGACAAATTAGTTCGTCATAGACTAGCCAGAGTGAACCACAGATGGTGAGTCTACAGTGCACTCCTAATGAACAATAATGATGACGGAGAATTGTTAGGACGTCACAGGATAACCGGAATTCTCGGGGAAAACGCCTGTGTTGCTTGGACTACGGATTTGCGCAACATACTTCAAAACTCAGGGTGCCTCGGCCGGGATTTGAATCGGCACGCACTGGCTTATAAGCCTATCGCGCTAGCACTGAGCTATTGTAGAATTAGGTAAAGTAAGAGAAACAAACGAGGGAAAAGATGTGAAGGGAGGGGAGAAATGTTTAAAGAAAGGTAAAGAGAAAGGATGAATAAATGAACTAATAAAGAAACAGGAAAGGACAGCGAAAGTGAAAGGTAAGAACACAAAAAACGGAAAAAAATTAGCAGAATAAAAAAGAAAAGGAAGTAAAGGAATAGAAAACACGAGCAAGAAGGATAGAAGGTTAAAGAAAATAAATGAGAAAGACTGGACGAAAGCAAAAATTGAATAGGAAGTAAGGCAAACAAAAATAAGAATAAAAATATAAAAATAATAAAATGGAAAGTGATAAATAAATAGTGAAAGGATATCTATCCACTAATATAAATGAAATGAGGAAAGGAAAAATAAATGAATAGGGGAAAGCCAAAAAGAAAGATCAGAGAAAAGGAACGAAAAAAAGAGAAGGAACAAAGGAAAATGAAATGAAAAATTAAAAAAATGTGCGATGAAAGACTACATCTTATGAAAGAAGAACTAAGAAACTAACAGCTGTCCGCTGCTATGGAGTAACGGTTAGCAGGGGTTTCCCTCAACTCAGTAAAAGCAAATGCTGGGTAACTTTGGGCGTTGGGCCCTGGACTCATTTCGCTGGAATTATCATCTTCACCTCATTCACACGCTTGATAACCATAGCAGTTGAAAGGCGTCGTAAAATAACCAATAAAAAAAAAACAAACAGCATACAAGCAGATGTCTTATGTACTCACATTGTCTCTTATAACATTTTGTGCTGATGTCACGTATGACTGAAATGTGTTTTTATGTTCTGCAAGTATTTTATTCATTGTTCAAAGGAATAAATGCGACGAGATTGTATGTACATAACTTTATTTATGCTGTGAGCTGAGACAAACTGCATAACTATAGATAAACAAGGCTTTCTTCACTAAGATCATTATTAACATTTTAAAGCACTTGCATAGTAAAAATGACTTAAATGTATAATGGTGTCTACTTTTCCCTTAAATTTCTTCCCAATATAGCTATATATTATGATACAGAAGGATATGCTGCTTGCATGTTTCTGCGTTATTAATGGTATTGCCAACCGTCCAGTTTTCGTCCGTACAGTTTGCTTTCACTCCGTGGTATTCGGTGTTCGGTTGAATAATTCGTCTGGACGCGATCTTTCCGGTGTTTTTTTTAACAAAATATTGCATTGAAGTATTTTTTCCGTTATAGAAGATTTTAAAGATATTCAAATGTTAGTCATTCTTTTAAGATGTAAAATACAGTTTCTTCTTTCCTAATGATGCGCTCGCTACCAAATTCTTCTATTGGAGCATTCATTTCCAATCCCCATAGCTTTGTTTTGTTTTCGTATATTCACAGGATAGCAGACCTGAACTAAGTAGCGTTGGATGACGTCAAGCTATACTCCATACATACCTACACTGTTGGGGGTTGCTTGGAGGCTTTTGGTAACCAAACGCAGGACTCTGCTTATAAAGGTTAAAATGTTGAAAACATATGTCAGATTGCTTATGTTTACCTTTAACGTAAACATACTACTCTAACATTAATATAGAATTCATATTTCTATTGTTTATCATTACCATACATCAGCTCCAACATATTTCAATAAGTACTGACTTCTAAATCAGTCCTACAACGGTCGTGGAACTACTAAAATGTAAAACGAATGTTTATATTTACGTGAAAGGTAGGTAAACAGGAAATCTTATATACTGTACAATCTTTCAAAATATTACTGTATACTAATGTTTTGCAAAGTAGTTTATAAAGTAAGGGTTTGGTAGAAAAAAAATTGGAAATTAAAGTTATTTGTTTTTGTACACAAAATGAGAATCTGGTGAAAAAGTTAGGGTCCCATTAAAAATCAAGTTGAACTTAAGATGACCTTGACAACTTTCACTAACTAAAAAATTGCTAATTTCGTTCTTTTTCACTTTAAAACGAAAAAGCGTTTATTCGAAATATTGTTTTCTCAGACGTGATGATTTTTAGATAATGAACTGGAAACTTAAAAAATACCCTGTATATTCTTTGGATCATGCTGGTAAAAACTGTTCACATTCTTAACCACCGCTAGATGTTCACAAACAATATGATTTTCTATTCACTTTTTTAAATTGCAATGCCAAAATATTGATTAAAACAGAAGAAATAGAAAGCAAGGGTCATAGGAAAGAGTTAGACGTCAGCTCCCTACCGATGGGAAATAAATATAAAGTCTCCTGCCGGAAATGGAATCTGCGTCCGTTGGAGGTGTAGCCGGAAATTCTATCACTTTGGCTGTAGGGAGTGCTTTGAGTATTGTAAACTGGCATTGCCACCTTACCGCTAAGAGGACCAACATATGTAGGCCTACTTCTCGGCTAAGGAAGTTCATTATTTTAGAGACAACGTATTCCGGCCAAACTAGCAGTATAATGATGGTGTAACACTGTCACAACTAATACATACTTTCTAGTTACACGTTTTACAATGTTCGCAGCAGTTCATTCCTTTTACCATATTCCAGATGCTATTCCCGCTTGTAGTTCATTCTGTTGAAATATTGTCCAAAATACTTGCAAATGGAATAAATATCAGACACTCAGATAAGAACATAAATTCATAAATTACCTTTTCCTGCCACGCACAAGAAACATTCTTTACAAATACAAAATAAGTTATGCGACTTCAATTTAAAATAACAGTTTTTCCAGTTTTCTTACCATAATTTTACCAGTTGTCCATACGTGTTATTGATATCACCAGCTTTATCACCAAATCAGTCAAATTTATCATTGTTGTCACCATCATCATTAATTTCGAAAAACGCAGTTTGTAGGGCAAGCACAAATACACTGCGTAGCAAAACTATCTCCGCAGTGAACTCAGAAGCGCGTGGGTAGGCCTACACTTAAGTTGGCAACACTAAGGCAAGGCAACGGAGCATTGAACTTGAGCAGATAGTACATGTAGGCAGGGTGGAGGGAACCTATTACATTAATTCACAGACATAATAGATGAAGTCAATGCGTACAACTTTTTGTCATAAGTTTATTGATACGTCCAATAGTTTTGAGAATACGAAATGTAACATGTTGTAACACTGCAAAGAGTACCAGTCATCCTTGAGGTCATTGCTCTGCAGCGGGGTGAGTGTAACTCCAATCATCCACTCCACAAGACTTGCGAGAGGAGAATGTAAACGAAAACGTCTCTTTATATACGTTTCGACCAAATTAGTGTACATACATAAATAAACAGCGGAAAAAAAGTCATTCGGATGTGACGGTAACTACAACGCGACTAATTTGTCTCGTCAGAGGGTTGTTGTTTACGTAAGCACAGTAGGTATAACTTACTACAGAGGCGCGTGCAGATATAGGCGGGGGAAATGTAAATTGACACACGGAATAATCACTAATATTGGTTGTGTGTTGATATAACTATTGTAATGGCATATTTTGTGTGTTTTTCTATAACCCTTTAAAGCAGGCCTGCACAAGTTTTCCGCTCTCCGAGCCGGCTCACAGCTCATGAGCGGAATGCAGATATTAGCTGCGCTCAGTATAGGGTGGACCGGAAGAAGTGGTGATCTCGTACAAAATATACACAAAAGGGAAGTACTAGTACGAGTGTTTATGAATTGAATTCCCGTTCAGTGTTTGCAAAACTATCTTGGACTTATTAATTATTACAGAAATATTTATATTACAGAAATAATAGAAATTTTATACCTACTTATATGTACAATATCATTTTGTTATATTTTTATTTATCAGTACATGAAAACGAGGTTTTATGCTGTTGGTAGCTGAAAGGAACAGTAGCCTACTGATCGTAATGAAACATGTTACAGATGTTCGATGTCTGCCTTTACTAAAGTTGATTATAGAAAACAGTTGCTCACAAATATAATTGTTGAGCCAAACATAGCAATCATTTTCACAGCCAGCCTGTATAGTCGTGGATATTATTGCTAATGTTTAGTCTTGTAAAACTCAACCAGGCTAGTAGTATTATTCAAACGATCTTTAGCCCTTAGGCCACATTGAAGATCAATAAGTCCGAGCTGTAAATCGTTAAATGTTATGTTTTATTTAATGACGCTCACAACTGCCGAGGTTATATAAACACACTTAAATGCAATCGACCTGGCCCAGAATCGAACCCGCAACCTCGGGCATAGAAGGCCAGCGCTATACCAAATACGCCAACCAGGCCCACCTGTAACTTACATGGCCTTGTTTCAACTGGTGTTGAAGAATTTATTATGATAACTTTAAACTTCTTTCCAATTAAGACAAGATTTTTAGTAGGTTATTTTACGACGCTTTATCAACAGCTTATGTTATTTAGCGTCTGAATGAGAAGAAGGTGATTTTTTTTTTTACCTTGGGGATTAATTGAAGTGAATTTTTATGGCAGGCAGAGTAGCTATCTCATGCCCCCATGTTTTAAATTGCTTCCAGTGCACTTCATTAGAACTAGGTACCCAGCTTCGAAGCCGTTAGCCCTGTGAACTTACAGTATAATTATTTTCCCCTATTATCATAATACAGGTTTATTATCTAAGAAATTAGCAAGTTCTTTGTGATAGTAGAAGAGAAAGAGTGGGGGAAGGGAAGTGGTGATAATGCCGGTGAAATGAGTCCGGGGTCCAACACCGAAAGTCACTCAGCGTTTGCTCATACCGAGTTGAGGGAAAACCCCGGAAAAACCTCAACTAGGTAACTTGACCCGGGAATCGAACCCAGGTCTTGTAAAACTCAACCAGGCTAGTAGACGATCTTTAGCCCTTAGGTCACAGTGAAGATCAATAAGTTCGAGCTGTAAATCGTTAAATGTTATGTTCCGTCTTTTAGATTCCTCCATACTGTACTGTAGTAGTAGGTAAGCAACGTGAAACAGTTACTGAGAATACGCACTGCATTCCACTAGGTAGCTGAGTGGTCGTTTCCTTCTCCTCTATCTGTAGCAGGTATGTCATTCTGACGTATCTTCCTCTCAGATTCGGCGAGCGGTAAACACAGCTCTCCCGCTCGGAAGGAGCGCGCGCTCTCGTTGAGCGCTGTTTGTGCAGGTATGCTTTAAAGTGAGGACTGTTCAACGTTTTGAATGGAATATTGCAACTTATCATCATTCGACACAAATTCTGGCAAAAGTTATATTTCATATTTGAGACAGAATTTGAACTTGAACCATTATTTTCTTCTAACATACGAGCAACATTTTTCATGTGTTTCTGTGTATTACAGTGATGTTCTATCGATTGTTTTGTTATCTTTTTTAATGCACACATACATAACCGACACCTAATAATTGTTTCACCAGCATCACTACTAAAAATGTGGACATCATATTCTTGTATTAAAGAATACACCCTCTGTTTTTTAACGTCTGTCTTCGGCATTATGATCACTTCACTGAACACAAATGAATAATACGTTTACGTATCTCAATGTTCTCTGTTCACGTATGGACGAGGACTGACAGAGAACGCAGAGTGGCAGTTGTTTTCGGTGTTCGCGTGGTGCTCTCTGCGGTCGGTACCGTGTTGCAGCTACCTACTTGGGATGCCTGCACACCTCATGCCATAGTCATGCGTCTTGTAAACCGTAAACATGACTTTTATTTGACTTTTTCCGCTGTCTATACATAACACTTAACACATTACTTAACATTACCGTAAACATAATTTCTTTTCTAAATTAATTAATTTTTAATTTATTCAAACATAAACTTCAAAGAAAATGGAATTATAGAATGTGTATTCGCATTAATGATATTTGAGTTGACATCAAATGTAAAGCAATCTTAATGGAAATAGTTCTGTTTCATAAAGATGTACATTATTTACTATTTTGTAATTACGTAAAAGCAAGGAAATCATCAGATACTGTGGATATCAAATAAGTTACATAGTATTAAACTTACAGTTAAAGAGGTTATAGCGCAATAAAGAATGTTAAAATCTAAACAATTTACTTAATTAATTCATTGAATCCCTTACGTTTTGATGTATACAGTAATTTGATCGAAAAGTACCTATCTTATGAGATGTTTTTGTTTACATTTTACTCTTGCAAGTATTGCGGAGTGGATGATTGGAGTTACACTCACTTCTCTTGTAGAGCAATGACCTCAAGAAGCACTGCTACTCTTTGCAAGACGTTACATTTCGTATTGTCAAAACTATTGGCCGTATCAAAAAACTTATTTGACAAAACTTGTTCGTATTGACTTGATCTGTGAATTGGACGGAGTTACGCAATAAGAGACCAAGCGCCAAAAACCTGTTTCGAGATATTGGCCATTGAAATAAATCTGTTTTTTATCAAACATTTTATGCAAAAAGTATTATAACATTCATACCATTACAAAAAAATAGCACAAATAATACCATAAAAGGCTAACCGATTTTTAATAAGAGACCAGCAGTTGAATTAATATTTCAAAGCAAAATAAATAAATGAATTTTATGCAATAAACGAATTTTTGCTTATAAATAGCAGCAAAATTCAGATATCACATTCTTGATTTTTTCCGAGTTAAATTGGCCAGCCATCAACAAATTGTCGGTTGGTCTATTATTGCGTAACTCCATCCAATTAATGTGATAGATTCCCTTTCACTCTGCATATTTCCCTCAGTTTAGCGGGATCCGTTGCCAACGTAACTGAGTATAACTGAGAGTGCTAGCGCATCCACCTCGCTGCGAAGAGTGTTATGCTACGCACTGTATAAGTAAACTCGGATGCACATATATTTAAAGGTGTTTATTTTCATTGTCATGGCGTCCTACATCTCCCTTTCTTGCGTCACGCGCCACTGCTGTCCTGTTCGGCATGGTGGACACGTGCAAGGTGCTAGAAATTTTCACGTACGCGCCATTGATTAAGAACTTGACTGCCAGTAGCATATTTTACTAGAACTTCGGAAAAGTTCGATAATGTAAGCTAACCGCCGGAAGTATGGACCTGAATATTCACCGGCGAACTGTTGTGTGACGTACGAGTTATGTCTTGTAAGTGCGGTGAAAGCTAATGAGTAGAGAGGGAATTTTTAGACCCAAAACATAGAAATCTTATTAATACAAAGACTAGCAATGACGTCCGCGAGAGGACTAGTCACAGTACAGTCCATTTCCGTGCAAAAATAGTCACTTAATGCTCATCGACCAAAGGTCGTGTATTTGCATTTTGCCTCTCAGAAACATCTGAGTCAAGTGCAACTTACATGACATTGAATTGATTCTAAATGCACCGAAAAAAAAAGAAACTCTCACGATACTATTTAGTACAACAGCAACGCAATAGCAGAAAACACAAGTTGTTAAAGGAGGCTATAGGGAAAATATGCTATTTTTTCTGTAAATGGTTCTTAATACCATACTCTACATTTTGAAAAGTTTCGAGAGCTTGACGTGATAGGAGACCTTCCTAATGACGTCATAATTAAAGGTGCCCGGTCTTCAAGTGCTACTTTAAAACCATTTTGAAACAGAAGCACATAATATTTTGAGCATTTTTCTTCATCTGAATCACTAAGACTTCTACAAAGTCCACCGCTGTGGAGTATTGGTTAGTAGTCTGGGCATGAAACGAGCGGGTCCGGGTTCAAATCCTGGTTGATACAAGTTACCTGGTTGGGGGTTTTTTCCTGGGTCTTTCCTCAACTAATTGAAGCAGAATTGCTGGATAACTTTCAACGCTGGACCTCGGACTCATTTCGCCATCATTAATTCATATATTATCATTATCATCCATACAACAGTTCAAGTTCACGGTGCTGTAAGTTACTTGTACGTATCGTGGGATCAACAGAGAGGTGCACAACACAACATAGGGATACAGATATTGATCCCACGATATGACAAATGTCTCAATTTCAGTGAGGAATATGTTGAAAAATAGCGCAACAATTGCTGTATCCGCTTCAATAAATCTTTCCATAAAATTGTGCTTTTTTCTGTAAACGACCCAATGTAAAATCACTTTCTGGACGGCCTCATAATTACGGTGGAGTAACCAAAATTTGTGTAAGCACTTGGTTTGACATCATTAACATGGTGGAAGGAAAAATTTTAACTTTTTTATCTGCCCCCAAGAGAATGTTTGCTTAGCTTGAGATTTAGCGCAGTAGATCGCAAAACGTCGCAGTGCTGGGTCACAGTGCCCCCTCCCGAAAATTCCATTCCATAATATTTGTGTAACAAGATATTTTACTTGCATGATAATCTCAGCTAATTTAATATTTATATTAAGATGTGTGAATACACACATTCGCAGTAAATTCCGTGACACTGTGCCCGTAATCATATTATCTTAAATGCAAAAGCGAGTAATGTGGCTGTCATAGCAGATCAGGTGATCAAGGCGAGTAGCTATAATGATTTGCGAGTTCGGGTCTTACACAATTTACGTCACTTAATGCTCTTGTTGGGGGAACCCGAAGTATTCCACATACTTCCTCCTCGTAAATATATGCCAGGAGCGTCATAAAATATGTACTGTAAAACGAGGCCAGCACTTTGGGCAGGTATTATAAAATAGTTGTGCTTTCAACACAAACACCTTAAATACTTAAAAATAAGGAAACATAATACGTTATACTTGTTAGCAAAAACTAGCGTATCATATGTGGTTACTTCATTAGCACTTAAAGGGGTTAGGTACATCTTACAGTAGTAAAATTTTGGAAATATTAAACATTTTTTCCTTCATTATTGAACCTTGTACAATAATGAAAATTAGTATGTATAAAATACCGTCCTTCTGCTAAATGAAAAAAATTTTACAATCTAAAAAAATTACTTATATTATTTTTTTTTCAAAGTTCAAAATGGTGGCAGTTCACTGTGCAGTGATGAAGCGTTTCCCTCATAACTCAAAAACTATACAACATTCTAAGATGAATTTTTTTGTGTGTATTTATGCATGTCATATCTACAATATGGTGCAAAATCACTTCTCTACCTTTGATAGATTGTCTGATAAAAAATAAATTCATTCTAAAAACTGATCAAATATCAGTATTTTCTTCTAACACAAACTATAAAAAAAATATTATTTATTGAGGAATGTAGTTTAAAGAGCATGATATTGTAAACGTGAGTTTCAGCAGTAAAATAAAAGAGAGAGAACATGAAAAAGTAAAAAGGTTTATGAGTTATGCGGGAAACGCTTCATCACTGCACAGTGAACTGCCACCATTTTAAATTTTGGAAAAAAAAAAAACAATATAAATAATTTTTTTAAATCGTAAAAATATTTTTTTCTATATAGCAGAACGACAGTGTTTTACACATACCAATTTTCATTATTGTACAATATACAGTAATTGAGAAAAAAATATTGAATATTTGGAAAAATCTTACTGTTTTAAGCTGTACCTAACCCCTTAAAAGGAAGACAATGTCTAATAACAACTGGTGATATATTTCCTTAGTGATCACATGAAATGCAGAGTTGCCCATTTTGAATTAAGGAATTGTTCACCCTGGCGATATAGAAAATTTTCTCCTAATCTTGCGTTGAAATCTCCTAGAAACTAGTTCCGCAATTTCGTAGGCATGCTTAAAAGAGAAGGTTGCATACAACTTAATAATAAGGGGAAGTAAATCACTCTACTTAATATTAGTGCGATATATTTTGAGGTGTAGTGTTTAACATGTCTGCCTTTTATTCGTGGAATCCGAAGTTCGATCCCAGGCATTTGCAATCCTGTAAAAATTTGTATATCTCCCCATTCAAACACAGTGGCAGGAGATAAGTTGCGAACTATTATTATAAAAATCCGTCTGCAATGAATTTCATGATATTACAAGCTTGTGCTCTTTGAGGATTACTTCGGACACCACAGGCTCCTATTCGAAAATTATTGCATTTCGACCACTCTTTAATCTTCTTTAGATTGAGTACAACCTCTCGAATCACCCGGTATAAACTAAACTGTTAAAATCGGTGAACAGTCTCGGGTGGCCGTGTCTTATCCAGTAGTGCTATAAGTACCACGACATATGCGTGCGCAAGAGATAAAGCAGTCAAGCTTGACACTTCGCACGGAAGGACCGGATTTGGTTTACGATCATGACGAGTCGCATTGCCAGGGAAGGATCCCCGGAAACATTCAGACGAAGTCGAATGTGCACATAAAGGATTTGGAAGTTATGACGGAGGAGGAAATCTCAACGTCTCTGTTGGTAATAAAATCTCAGAGACGGATCCAACATCCTTCCACTGAAGAATGTGGAGATAGTTAGGAACAGACAACCCAATTAATTTACAAATAGAGCCAGATGACGTCCTGGTAGCAGAACTCAACCCCTGTCAAAGTCAACGAGTCAAGACAAAAGGAGTCACTTACGGCCATAAACTTTCAATCTTTCGTGGCGCAAGCGCATAGCATACACCTTATGCAAATTTCTTTCAATCAATATGAATATTTTTATGCAGCATCTCTGGTATGTTAAGTAGAAAACTGTGCATTCACCTCTTCTTTAATTATCCCAGATTACAAAAAATGGAAGATACCGAAATGCGCCACGGTCACTTCAACTGACCTTCGACATAGTGCTAGGTGGTCCACGAAATAGTGTTGGATGAGCCACGATTTCCGTCCCGAGATAATGTTAGGTGCACCAATGTTTCATAATTGCCTAATGACATATAATTTCCCTTTCAACTTTACCAGACTTAAGACTGGCTACGAAATTACGTCTTTTGTATTGGTTAAAATGTTGTAGCAATTTTGTTTGTCCATATTGATATGTAATTTATTACCATTTGTTAAGTTTACAGCGTCTGTTTTTATACGATGATTTTTCAATAAAATCTTCTTCTGTTAATCTATTTTCAGCGTACAATTATTTCAACTTGTGCTTGTCACAGACTTTACGAATCCTCCTCACTGGTATACGCTGATGACTGCTTTGGATTTTTACATATTATGTTAAGGTTAGAAATTCCAATAAAGTGTCAATGAAGAGAAATATGTTGGGATGGTTATGGTAAAAGAAAGAATTGAACTCTGAATGGAACGGTTCTACAGCAATTGTGGTTTCATTCATCTCTGTACGTTTGCCCACATTCTTTGGGGGGAAGGAAGAGGAAATCAGTGTCTGAAGAAATACGATTCTTGACTATGTACTCGCAAAACGAATTTACTGCGTCTCCATCAGATTTGCTAGCCATCAAGTCATATGTAAAGCACTCACTAGTATATTCAATTTGTAAAAAAGGAAGTCCAAAACAGTATCCCAAAAATACAGTATACCAGACTCATGTTTACTTAAAACAAATTTAGATGCCGTAGCGCATTTAGATTTTCTATCTGGAGTATTTGATCTAGTCTCGTGGTATAGCTGAAATGTTGAGGATTAAAACCCCAACCATGGCGCACATGCTATGCACTCTCTTGTACGGAGGAGGGACCCGATGCCTTGGACTGAAGCTTGAGGTTTATTGTGCTTACTACTCATATTCTGTGAATGACTGGGTAGCCGAACGACAGCGCTCTTGTATGACAAACGTCTTAATTCTGATGGGGAATATGTTGAAAAATAGCGCAACAATTGCTATATCTGTTGCAATAAATCTTTCGATGAAATTGTGTTTTTTTTTCTCTAAACGGCCCGAGGGAAAATCACTTTCTGGACGGCCTCGTAATTACGGTCGAGTGGCCAAAGTTTGTATAAGCATTTCTTTTGACATTATTAGCATGATGGAAGAAAAAAATTGAAATTCTTTATCTGCCCCCATGAGAATGTTTGCTTGTAAGCGCATTCCCAACATACACTGGCTGACTACACTAAGTTCGCTGCATACCCAGGTTCGGAGCAGGCAACTCTACTCGTCCTTAGGGCAGCCCCATCCGTGCGTCGCCAGCCGGTGTTCGGGGAATGCTATGGAATTATGACGAAATAGAGAAATGTTAACGGAATGGAGTAGGTACCTAATATGGGGAAATGAGAGAACCCCGAGTAAACCCTCAACTACGACCTCGTCCGCCACAAATGTCACTATAGATTTTTCAAAAATCCCAGGCCTGATCGAGACTCGAACCCGGACCGTCTGCGTGACAGGCTGAAGTCCTAACCATTCAGTATACAAATATTAACTCTTCAATTTATAAGTCAATCCTATGTCACCGTGTGTTGTTTGTTTGTTTGACGGAAGGAGAGGTATTGTTTGCCGGTTTACGGGCGTTATGAAAACCGGTGAAACATCATGATTAGACAGCGGATTTTCGGTTCCGATACTGACCGTGAGGTGTACGCTCCCTTCGTACGCCAAGGGACGTGACGTCTTATCACTCTGTAGAGACCGAAAATCCACTGTCTGGTCATGATTGCACTGTACATTGTACAACATCACAACCGTTACTCCAATGAGACGTGTTGGAAGTCGTCAATTTCGGAGTATTGCATTATGGCGTGGTACAATATGATTTGCTGTATAGAACAGCGTAGGCCTATATTTATTAACAATTGCTGTAAGAAGGATAACAATAATATTAAAGTAGGGCCTATAAAAGCTCGCTGATAACATAATTAGCACAGGATTTTGCCTGGCGAGATCGTCTGGTTCAAATATGTGTGATTTTTATCGGTGGAAAACATTGAGAGAAAAAGTATATGGAAAATAATATTATGCATACAATAGAAGAATTAAAACACAATATTCTGGTTATGGTAGCTAGGATTATACCGGCTGAACTTCAATTAATTGTGTTTGGACTGTGATAGAGGGAATTGTCAGATTCTCATGTAAACGTAGGAGTGAATTTACTGAATTAATTTTCTGTTGTTCATACATCGTCACCAATGGTTTCCGCTTTCTTGCTTTCCGCCGTATGTACGTCGAAATATGAATAGCACGGGCGACTTATAAATAATAGGTCGTGTATACTATCAGTGAAGAAATTCTTCAACCAAATTGATGTAATATAAATTCTTCTTTCAGTTTTCTGTGAACTGGTACTTTACTTTGTTCCATAATGTCTGAAAGTAATTATTTCCGGCACAGGAAGAGAGAAGTATAATTGCTATTGAACCAATAGCATAGGTCTTATTCCACGCTTGTCTTGAAGTCGGACGGAGGTAGAACACTTCAGACCGTTTACATCCCCTGTCAGACATTATAGAACGACGTAGTATAGACAGGCACAAGTTAGGATTACCGTAATTTGTGGTCAGGTCGATGTCGGTTTTCCAACTAAGACAATGTAAGAATACTTAAATAAAAAATTAACAAAATAGGCATTCATTATTGCGCGATTATGAGGTCGCATGCGAAATATTTTATGCGCGACAATACCTAGAACCAATAACATTATTGGGTGGACTTAATTTCTTGTTGAAAAGTTATTTTACTTACAAAGACTCGTAGCATTTTTATTAGTATTTGTATTATTTCTTTCTATTAAATTTCTTTGTCCCGCGCCGTGGCGTCGATGTCTAAAACATCCTGCCTAGGACTCGCGTAACGGAATGCACACTGGTTCGAGTACTCATGGGGAAGAAATTTGTTCATGAAATCTCGGCCAGTGTAATGGGAACGATGCCCATCCAGCATCTTGATCCTCTTGGGGAGCTACGATAGGTAGAGAAATCCGATTAAGAAAACCAGCTATAACGGCTAACTACATGATACCTCCATTCTGATTGGATGTTCGTCCACTTCTGCTTCGGCATGTGGACGTGAGGGCAACAGCCGGCTTGTCGGTCCGGGCCTTTATTATTATTATTATTATTATTATTATTATTATTATTATTATTACATTTCTTTTGATTCGTTAGGCCTATATCTTTTTTTATAGACTTGTAGTATGTTATTTTTTTGTATTTGTGTCTCTGGTGGTGTGGAACAGAAAACCTGAAAATAATGCACAATACATAAATTTAAAAGCCGAATTTCTCCATACATTTTAACCAACTTAACTCAACTTCACCTCACAACTTCTCATCATCTTAACTCAACTCTTAAAATAAATATTAAATATAAATTCAAATATAATTAAATACAGAACAATAAATTAAATGACATCTTGCATCAATTCCATTGCTAATTTCTGGACATCATTGGGATTAGATAAAGCATTCCTCCTGTTTTAATTTTTATAAACCTTCTTTATGGATTTAGCAATCAATGTGTTTTATTTAAGATAGATTGAAGATTGTAATAATTTTTTTTATTTACTTTTTTACTTATTTTATTTATTTATTTATTTATTTATTTTTATTTTATTTATTTTTATTTATTTATTCATTTATTCATTCATTCAATCATTTATTTATTTATTTGTTTGTTTGTTTGTTTGTTTGTTTTTGTTTGTTTTGTTTTGTTTTGGTTTGGTTTGGTTTGTTTTGTTTGTTTGTTTGTTTGTTTGTTTACTTGTTTGTTTGTTTACTTTTTTACTTATTTATTTATTTATACTTGCAGAGTTAAGGCTATAGGATCGTCTCTTACACTCTACCAGGTCACAAAGTACACAAGCAGTGGAATTTAACAAATTAAAGGACAGAATACTAACATAATAGGTATGATCAAAAGAAATTGTTGACTTCATACTTTAATATGCAAACAAGACATTTATAACACTTCATGCTTGTGGCAATCCTTCACTAAGGGAGGTTTTTAGCAATAAATTATTTTAATGAATGAAATAATGAATGAATAAATTAATTA
Source organism: Periplaneta americana (assembly GCF_040183065.1). Taxonomy (NCBI): domain Eukaryota; kingdom Metazoa; phylum Arthropoda; class Insecta; order Blattodea; family Blattidae; genus Periplaneta; species Periplaneta americana. Next base: position 138,713,767 of record NC_091118.1, read on the forward strand.
ATAAGAGAAAAAATAAATATATAAATGAATAAATAAATAAGTAGGCCTACAAAATAAATATATGGAAAAATTAAAAAGTGTCAATTGAAAAAATGAATAAATAAGTAAATAAAGAAATTAATGATAATGGTATCATCTCATAGAATACAAGAATATTTTTTATTCAAATTAGACATTAAGTACTGAATTAATTTATGGTGCAATTATACTTTTCAATCAACAATTTAGATTCTCAATAAAGTATGTAAAGACAGTTGTTAAGTTGTGTTATGTTGTTATATGTTGCTGGATGTAATTTCCCTGCGTGGCAATCAAATGTGTTTCCGAGTTCGTTGGTTCTGTTGAAGTTTACACAAACGATAGACCGATAGACCACTGCCATAAATATTACTTTTATGGTTTCATGTATACAACGAAGTGTTTGTCTATTAATATAATAAATTTGTTTTCCCGTTACTGGTGAAGGTTACCTGGTGGTTCACTTTTCTCGGAATCTACAATATTAAAGATTCCATAAAAACAAGAAATGATATTTATTAAATATAAGCCAGTTTCTCAGCGAATAACAGAAGCCATTCAAGGCGAAGGACTAGAGGTTGTACAAAAGAACGTCAACGTTTTCTCTTAACTTTCAAGGTCTGATATGGAAAGAAGAAAAGTTCACACAGAATAATAAAGATATTTGATGTATATGTGGATATCCGGAAATATCGTCACAGGCTTAACTCGTCACACATTACGATTAGTCACATATCGTACCGCCACATAAATTCAATTCGTCATAGATGTTATTAATCATACAGTTTCGATTGACCACATGACTTGCAAGTCACTTTTTCAACAGTGCACAGTGTTATGATTTCTGTGGTTTCAAACTTTCCACCTCCTTTCAACGTTGCTATGGTTTCTATAAGTTTAAAATTGTAAATTATTTTAAACAGTGCTGTAGTTATTTGCACTTATTTTCAAGGGTATTATCGTTTCTATGTTTTTTAAAATTTCACTTCTTTACAGAGTACTATGGTTTAAAATGTCTACTTTTTCAAGAGTACTATACTGTGCATTAGAACAATGTTTACAACCTTGGAAATCAATGTAGTTTCGATTTATTATGTCCACATTTTATGATGCTTTGAACAAGTCTTTTCATTTATGGTTCTTCAAACAAAAAATAGTAATAATAGATCCAAGGTAACTTGATGTAATGATGATTTAAAATTAATCAAAGGAGACATTCTTCACTGATATTCCCACATTATGAGACTAGGAGGAAGAAGAATAATGTGCATAAGATTTGCTGATGATATGGCGTTGTTAGTAGAAGAGGAAATTATACTAAGGATATAATACTGGAGCTTAACAACAGCTGTGAGCAGTATGGGATGAAGATAAATGCAAATAAGACGAAGAGCATGGTCATAGGAAGAAAAATACAGAAGATAAACTTGCGAATTCTAAATGAAGTAGTAGAGCTGTGGATGAAAAAAGTGTTAGAAAAAATGGTTATGTAGATCAAGCATAAATTATTCTCATAATTGATAATATCGTCGGTTTCCAGCTAAACCCAGTGTTATTTTACAATCAGCAGAATGGGATGAATAATTGAATTCTAATATAATGCGGGTATATTTATTTATGTACGATTGTCAACACTGGTTATTATATTCGCCGTCTATTGATAGATGTAATAATTTAAGAAGCCACACTTATACCAACAAATTATCGATCACTATTTCTATTAGTAAAGTCAGTGTACGTCAGTGTACATAAATATAGCGGCATTATAGAATTAAAATTTTCATAACCCTCTTATTGTAGAATGTAGTAGATTTAGCAGGAAACCGCTGATACTGTCAGTTATGAAAATAATTTATACTTAATCTACATCACCACTTTCCCCAATACTTCTTACCCGTCCCAACAATATTGTGTCACATATTGAGAAGTAGCAGAACTATTTCAAGATTTCTGAATTTGTTAGATCTTTGATTCTGACTTATTCCGTGATTAGGAAGTTCTCTTATGCTATTATAAAATCGTGGGTCAGATATCTTTGAACACCAGTTTGCCCTGCCTAAAGCACTTTTAGACTATTTCAAACAATTATTTAGCATTAATATGTCAATTAATTACCAATATGAGACTAAGAATGTGGATTTTTACCACGAGAATTCTGCATATTATCTAACTTTCCTCGAATGGTTTCGAATCGCATCTAAATCTAAACAGCTTATACCTTAGATGTTCAATTACAACTCGTACGAGGTAACCCCTGGCGTAAGCAACCCGCAGCGCATATTCTTTAAGGTCGTTTTTCCTATTTTATATGGAAAGTTATTGACCTTAGCAGAGCATGCTTGACGTGCCTGGTTCTATAGGCGTTTGGACACCCATGGCTTATACAAAGAGCCTGGTAGTGTATTTGAGATTCTAATACGTAGAAAAGGAATTCCATAACTGAGAACAACGCAATGAAAATGGAGAAATGGTAGGAAGAGACTGCGTAAGTATGATACATATCTCAATTTTCCATCTGACGCCATTCGAGGTACACTACAATCCATTATTTAAGAGAGTGCACGACAAGGAAATGGGCAACGTGTTTGAAATATACGTTGTAATATATTCTATTCCACCGTGTTTGTGCGCGATGGAAAAAGGAAAGAGGGCAGGGTAACTGTACCATTAACGTCAACGAACGTGCATAGTAAATGGTTTGAAAGAGCTTCTCTCTGAGGACATATCCCTCTGAAATTCTACACGTCTTTCCGGGCTTTCAGCTACTGGATCGATTTACAGAGAGAGAGTTTTCTCCAGTGATGTATAAAAATCAAAATGACCTCCCAACAGTAAATGTAATGCAATTTAGATTTTAAACATGCACAATGAAACAAACATCATCTTCTCCTTTTTCTTCATACATAAGTTAAACTATAGTCCATTCCGGTCTTACACTTTCAACAAACACTTTTACTGGGACGAAAAATACAGCGTTAACTTTTTGGGTTAAATTACAGTACGTGTCGGTATTGACAATTTTCCTTATGTCCTTATTTCTGTAAAGCTTTATTCGTAATAATAATAATAATAATAATAATAATAATAATAATAATAATAATAATAAAATGGATTTGAAGGAGGTGGGATATGATGGTAGAGACTGGATTAATTTTGCATAGCATAGGGACCGATGGCGGGCTTATGTGAGGGCGGCAATGAGCCTCCGGGTTCCTTAAAAGCCATAAGTAATAATAATAATAATAATAATAATAATAATAATAATAATAATAATAAAACAGTTATGTTACCGGTTGTTCTGTGTGGTTATGAAACTTGGACTTTGACTTTGAGATAGGAACAGAGATTAAGGGTGTTTGAGAATAAAGTTCTTAGGAAAATATTTGGGGCTAAGAGGGATGAAGTTACAGGAGAATGGAGAAAGTTACATAAAGCAGAACTGCACGCATTGTATTCTTCACCTGACATAATTAGGAACATTAAATCCAGACGTTTGAGATGAGCATGGCATGTAGCACGTATGGGCGAATCCAGAAATGCATATAGAGTGTTAGTTGTGAGACCGGAGGGGAAAAAGACCTTTTGGGAAGCCGAGACTTAGATGGGAGGATAATGTTAAAATGGATTTGAGGAAGGTGGGATATCACGATAGAGACTGGATTAATCTTGCATAGGATAGGACCGATGGCGGGCTTATGTTAGAGCGGCAATGAACCTCCTGGTTCCTTAAAAGCCAAAGGTAATAATAATAATAATAATAATAATAATAATAATAATAATAATAATAATAGGGAGACTGTTGTACCTTGAAAATAGTGTACTTTGATTCATTTTTTGTTTCTGTTTTTTGCTGCTACCTAGCCGATTCAAACGAAGTAGATTGTAGAGAAAACCGCTAGGTAGCTCTGGTTCCGGCTTGATATTTTATTACAAGGTGTGAGTTCTGTGGACGAAACAATTTTTGTACCAAAAGTAAATATTTCGTTCATTGTTATTGTGTGTTTTCTAACACAAAACCAAATTGTATTTGTAACTATCAATCAAGTATGCTGTGTTCCCTATCATCTGGTGAGTAAATACATAACTTAATTTCCATTATTTATTCTCATCTCTAGTTTAGGCAGCTATATTTGTTTAAACGTGCACCCTCTTGTACTTTGGAACACAAAACATCTTGTACCAAGGAACATGTTTCAATGTACATGGTGTTATTGGTTTTTGTTTTTCTTTTATTTTAAGATCATGCCACGGAGTAGCCTAAGTCTGAAGTTAATAGGACTCCAATTGATCCGGATGCTTTGAAGAAAGCTGTTGAAGCAGTTATGGCTCCTCCAGGAATTGAAATCACATTCAGAGAAGCTGAAGATGATGCAAATACATTTTTTAAATTATTGTTAGTTTTTACAGGTATATTTCCACATATATTCCCTGTGTTCCAATGTTCCAAGATAAAAGAGGGTATGATCCAAGGTACACGAACCTGTCGTACCATGGAACGCTTCATTTTATTTTTTTCATCTTTAATAGATCTGTAAAACAGTAAAATACCTTTAGGAAGTTGTAAAGGAATTTTCAGTAATTATTTCAACAATTTTTTCATTTAAAAACTGTCATTCCCCCCCCCCCAAAAGAATAAAATGTTGAAAGTGATTCAAGGTGCAACATTCACCTCTACTAATAATAATATTGACTATAACAACAATACATAAGAAAAATAACAATAATAAAACAGTAGGTAATAACAAAACATTAATACTAAAAACAGTAACAGTAATAATTTAATAATAATAATAATAATAATAATAATAATAATAATAATAATAGTGTAATAAAAGTTATAATTAATAATAAGAAGAAAGAGAAAAAGAAAGAAGAAGTTAGTTGCCTAATATGGATGGCACCTACCAATATCTGAAGAACATTCAGCTGCGCTCTACTATTGATGGCTGAAACTTGTTCATAGGTCGCTGAAGTGTTGGCGTCGCTAGCTGTCAAATGGTCGTTGATCAAGAGTCGTGTTTGTCTTTCATCTATATTCAAACGTTTTTTATATGTTTGTAACTGTTCTTGATTATGAGGAAACTTCTAGAACCTGGCTTTTTACCTGTACAATGATTCAACGAAAAGCGGAAACTACAGTCAGTCTTCCGGTTTTGTCACTGCTTATCCTCTACAATAATAATCCGTGGCGCTACAGCCCGTGAAGGTCCTAGACCGACCAGCCGGCTGCTGGCCTCACGCCCACATGCCGAAGCAGAGGTGGACGATCATCCAGCCAGAATGGAGGTATCGTGTGGTTAGCACGATGATCCCCCAGCCGTTATGGCTGGTATTCGCAACCGGATTTCGCTAACTATCGTAGCTCCCCAAGTTCATCACGATGCTGGGTGGGCACCGGTCCCATACACTGGCCGAAATTTCATGAGAAAATTTCTTCCCCCATGAGGACTCGAACCAGCGCGCATTCCGTAACGCGAGTCCTAGGCGGGATGCCTTAGACCGCGATGCCACGGCGCGGGACTATCCTCTACAATAGTTATATTATAAAACGAGTTTATAATTTATATTTTATTGCACTTAATGGAACGAAGTGCGTTTCCTAATTTTGACGAATGCAATAACTGTATAACATTATGAACGTGTTCATACGTTATTTTTTGTACGACAACATTATAAAACCATCAATAAAGAAATAACATCGTATTTGTAATGACGGGTAGTTTGATAACATGGTCTATGAAGAAAGAGGTTGCAATGACAATAGTGTTATATTAAATATTATAGCATGGCAAATCGTTTCATAATGTTAAATTTGACGTCTATTTGGCATGGTAGACTAATATTTTACGGCTCTCGTACGATAATGTGGCATGTAATGCACGATTTTGACTAACGATAAAGACTGTGTATAATGGTGATGTATAAAAAAATTAATGAATAATAAAGGCATATGGACAATCCCTAATTAAATGTGTGTGTCTAATGCCTACCCACTTCATTTGCGTGAATCGGGTTCCGCATATTGCGGTAAGATGGCTGCTCTGTGAGCCATTTTCAATTTGTATACAACTTCAGCGGGCCACGAACAGCGAAAAACTTCTGCATTCTTTATATTCTGATATGTTTCCTATTCATGCAGGGTACCTAGAATACCGTATCTGCAAAATTTCACTATAGAAAGTCCAACAGCTTTAACTTTACTATGTAATTAAAAATAAAAATTTGTGACTTATAAATTACTCCTCCGCAATTTTATGGGATAATCCTACTATGGTGCTGAGGAAAGCGTTCCTGAGGAAATTGAAGGGCGATCCTCGTTTGTTCATAAATTAAATAAATATCACAAATCTCGTGAATATAAAATCCAGCATTCCCGTCCATACTCGTTATCTAATTGCGACTTATCCTCACTCATTGATGTCTGGTGTTCAATGCTATGAGTCCTGTTATTTTTAGGTTATACCACGTGATCATGCTTAGCTGAATTTCTGGATCATACATAATTTTTCAGATTTATAAAAAGAATAAAATATCGTTAAAGTCATAAATTGGTTATATTTTAACGATATTGTATGATTAAATTATGAACACACTATGATAATGGAGCACATTGTCAATTTTTAAGACATTATTTTCAAGAAGAAGATGATGAAAAAAAGAGAGAGAAAGGAAGGAAGAAAGAAAGAAAGAAAGAAGAAGACAGAAAGCAGGAAGAAAGAAATAATAAGAAAAAAGAAAGGAGGAGAAAGAAAGAAATAAAGAAATAGGACTTGTTAACACTCTGAACAAAAGTTTACAATTACAATATAAGATTATCTACTTCTTCCTTTGTGGACAATAGTGTATCATTTTTTTAAATTTAAGTTTAATAATTTATTGCATAATTTTGAATGGGATCCTCTCCTCACTGGTTCGTGAAATGTGTCATAAGCAGCTTCCGTTATTCAAGGTATATCGGGCCAAGTGTTACAAATTGATATGGTGGGCGTAGGAAACCACTTCAAACATTTCCCATTAATTATTGCACTCTGCATTATGCTGCGTAGGTTACTCAGTTTGAAGGCGTGGAAGGTCGATGAGAGATGCGTACGTGGGAAAGGTATTACAGAGCTTTTGGTACCTGACATTGTTATCCCCGTGATAAAGGCCGTGTTTGTATCTCAAAGGTAGGGTGCTGGTCTTCCATTCACGTGAACTGGGATTTTTTCCCAGTCTGCTCTTAATTCCGCGGTAAGAATAAACATGAGTATATAGTATATACTGGACTTATTTTTAGTATATACTCTTGTTAGTAAGAATAAAAACATTTGAGTACCTACTCATTTTTGATTACATACTCATAACATGGAAGCATAGTAGAATATACTCAAGTGTCCATCTTGTATAGAATATATACTCATGCTTGATAAGAATAAAAGCTAGTATATGCTCATATTTATAAGTTCGTTCTCATGTTATTCTGAGTAGGCCTATGGCTTGTAGCAGGCTCAATTCTGAATATTTGTTGATTTGTGTTCAGTTTAAAGTTAAATAAAAAAATGACAGAATTTATGAACGATGTAGTACCTCATGGAAATATATAGAAAAAGACGTGAACTTCAGAAGCCATTAACGCTTCACAAAAGTGAATGTGAAAAAGGTTAAACATGTATTTGTTATTCATAAAAAAACATAACCTATAAAAATATGAATGGCTATCAAATTATAAGGTTAGATTGTATTGTTAAATATAATTAACAATTACAGTTTATTTTGTAAAATTTGAATAGCAAAATGCAATTACTTGTAACTTTAAATTATATATATATATAAAACTCTCTATAATAAAACATAGAATTAGCGTAACTGGAATTCTAGAAATGGATTGTAATCCCTATCCAACATCCCGTAATGACGATTTCCCAGTACTATTTTCTTATTTCCTGTTTATTAACGTCACTTATCTGATTCACTCTC